>NC_091491.1:41678241-41831634 GCF_947461875.1 Haliaeetus albicilla
TTAACCTGCTCGCGGGGAAGCGCCGTTGCCAGCTTCCATGCCGGGTGGTTGAACTTTGTACTTGGCACAGTGAGACTCGTCCTGGGGATGAACCTGGGTTTTTAACCCCAGTGGAAATTTCCAGTAGTTTGGGCAAGTTACGAGCTTTTGACAAGAATTGTATCCTGAGGTTCAGCTTCATCCCCACGCTGTGCAAAGCCTGCACACACAGGTGTGCAAGTGTGCCTGCAAGAACTTAGTCCTAGGGATATTCTCCTTAGGTTTTTATGAACGGAAGCAAATTAAATTGGTGGGTTGTCCTTGCTGGATATGGGAGCAGAAACCCGCTGGAGGCTGAGGTGTTTGCTGCAACTTCTTTTTTGTAGATGAAGAAGAGGAGGAGAAGGAATCGCTAGCGCGCTGCAATGAATCAGGTAGTAACGGGTCTCTTGAGGGCTGGGGTTTTTTTTCTGAGTGCTTAATTACTTTGCTTTTCATGAGCTGATCATCTTCCTGTTTTCTCACTAGGAGTGAAGTGTCTGCCGCCCTGTGAGCATTGCAGAAATGAAAATGTACGTTTATTAAAAAAAAAAAAAAAAAAAGCACATATTTTTCATGAGACAATTTGCAGAACGTAATTCTGCTCTCTCATCACCTTTTTAAATATGGTTTTTTTTTAATCTATTTATAGGACCAGAAGGAGGAAGTGACCCCTAGGATGCTTTCTGGAGGACAATATGTGTATGGATTTTTTTAATATAATGGGTATCCATTTACATTGTTCTCATCAAGATATTTCTCTCTTCGGTTTAAGTGGGGAAAAAGGCTAATTTGCTGCACAGATACATTTAGAGTTATACCAGAAGATGCCCCCAAATCCTTAAAAATAAACAACTTAGGGCAGCCGCCCCTGCTGCGTCCAGATCCTGGTCCAAAAAAGCTCTTACGATGGCTTTCTGCCTGCCTTGTCTTGCTGCAGTGATTAACATCAGGCATATTTTTACATGCTTGTTTTAGTCTGGACGCACATGAGGGGTCTTGCCCTGCTTCACAGGAATACTCGTCCTCCCTGTTTGCACCGACCTTGCATTTTTCTTTGGATGCCAGCCTTGTTCGCCCTCTCTCTGTCTTGGAAGTTGTCACCGGTGTGTGACGTTGGTGATGTCCGTGTGTGATGTTGCTGTTGTCTGTGTACGATGTCGATGCCGTCGGCGTACGGTGTTGGCTCTGATGCCGACGGGAGCCGGGCTGAGCCCTTTGTGTAAAAGCAGCTGCCTCGCTTGCAGGAAACGTTATGCAAAATGTTCATGACAGCTATTTTGCGTGCACTGGCTGGGTCCTCCTGGCCAGTTTTTAACACTCCAGCGATTGTTTAAACATTGAGACTGGAGAGAAAAAATTGTTGTGGCTTCTGTGCTATTCAGATAAAGTGCCTTGCGCTTGTTGGGAAGGGAGTTTCTCCGTTATCCCTTGCAAAGCACATTGTTAACGGTATTTACTAGGTGGTGGAAAATAAACTAACCGGGTGACTCTTGCCCACGGCAGGGTGCAGCTGGACGCAGAGGGGACCTACCAGTGCAGCCTCACGGGCTTGATTTTTGAGGTAACGGGGGCCGTCAAAATCACTTATTCCCTCTTATCCTGGAGCAAATACGCCAACCTCGTGGAAAAGCCGTGGATCGTGGGCGGCCCCCTCTTCGACGTGCGCTGCGACTCGACGCCGGCTCTCACCTCCATCCAGTTTCCCCACTCCCTCTGCCTCGGCGGTGAGTGCCGGCGGGTGCAGGGTTTGGGGGGGGTGTCTGCCGGCTCCCCGGCGCAGGAGGTGCTGAGACAGCCCCGCGTCCCCGCAGATCATGGCGCCGGCATGGCCTTCAAGGTTTTGCACGTCAAAGGCGAGGGGGCAGCCATCGAGCCCTCCGCCGACTACTCGGCCTCGCACGTCAAGTGGCTGGTGAGCTCGCTCTCGCCGGTGGGACCCCTCATCCAGAGCCAGGAGCCGGTGCAGTACCACGGTGCCGTCATCCTCTACAAAGTCGTCGACGAGCATCCCTCCTTATCCTTTCGGGTCTACGTGGCTACAAACAACGACTCCTTTATAAAGGTATGGCTCGTGTCGGGGGGGTCTAGGGTGGCACGACGTAGAGATGTACGGGCAGGGCTGGTTATGGGGGTGCTACGCGGAGGATGGGTACGGCGGAGAGATGCTCTTCTCTCGCCCTACTGTTTGCAGGCAATAGCGATGTACATGTATAATGAGACTTCCATAACGAAAAGGTCTGCCAAGGTAGGGTACGATGCTTCAGAAAAGAAATACATCAGAAACCTGTTCGCCACCGGAATCCACGGAGCTCAGGATTTATGTCTGAAAGGGCTTCTTGTCCTCGCGCCCATTCCCGGCTACAATACGTAGGCAAACAGTAGGAGAGGACAGCAACGAATAACCTTCCTTTTATTCGGGTCGCAAACTCTTCTGTCTAATTTCACCCAGGTAGCACAATAGCTGAAGAAGTTTATTTGATGTTTTTTGAGGATGCTGTTTAGTGCACAGCTTTCTGTAAAGTTTGCCCTGTGGGACAGGTCACAGACATTTTATAGAGCTGGGGACAGAGAAGAGCCCAAGGAACCGCATTAGCACAGGTTTTAAATGTTAATTCCTTTACTGAGGTGAGTAACCTTTAAATTGTATTTTTAAATTTAAATTGTATTTTTAAATTTTAGGATATCTCAAGAGCTGTAAAACATTCAAATAAGAAGTTTATTAAAATTGACAAGCCCCCTGTATGCCAAAAATTACTTCAGAAAGGGAAGAGGTATAGATTAATTTGCGAGCCAGAAGCTGAAATAACTCCAGAGGTAAGTCCCTTACACAACCCTCTTTTCGTGCATGGCCACTTAATTAGAAACATGACACAAAATGGCTTTTCCTGTACGTTCCTGCACTGGCATTAAGGGCATTTTTCACATTCATTTGCCATTGCGGCAGAAAGCATTTGCCTCTTAGAGCCCTAAAATTTGGGGATGAAATCCTGATGCTGAAGTCAACAGCAACACCCTGGGGAGACTGGGGTTGGGCTCAGATCTGTGCCACAGCCAAATACCTCCTCTTTAGCTTACGCGTCGGATAAATATTTATTTTTAACATATTTACATTGTATAGGAAATTGAATTTGTTGATGGATCTCTCTTGAAACTAAAAAGTTACATTGAAGTCTATTTGGAGAAACCCGATGACTTCACCTTGTCTTTGGTTGAGCTGGAGTCTGATGCGACCGTATGGAAAGCAAGACTAAGGGAGAGTGAGTCTTTGGTCTTCCCACGGCTAGTTTGGTCCTGCGGAAAAGATGCAGGAGTTGGGGTATAATTCCGCCCTTAGATGCACCTAAATTCCTGCCGTTAAAATCGCGAGGTTTGGAGCCGGAATTGATAAAACACAAAGAGAAGAGCTCCGGGAGGTCGGGTAGTGGATGTTGCGACGGCTGCGGGGTGTGCGGGAGGATGCTCCGCTTTAGTTTTACTTACTGGGAATAATATGCAATCTCTATTGCATATTATAGATGGCGTGCTGCAGCACATCGGATACAAGGGGAAAAATCACCTCATTATGTGAAATCTTAGCTCAGCAGCTGGAATCCACCCAGCAGCTTGGTTTTGTGCCTGAGAATTGTTGGATGTAGGGCACAGCAGTGGGAATTCCTCCCTCACCTTTTGTTTCCTCTGAAAACTGTTTCCCAGGTGACTGGATACATTACGATCAGAACAAAAACGAGCAGAAAAGAAGCACAGTCAGTAGTAAGTCAATCTGAAGATAAGTCGGGGTTGCTTATTCTCTGGGTACCTGGCTTGCTGTTGTAGCTCAGGTGACACGAAAGAAGTAACATCACCTCTCGCTTGCTTCTTAGATGTCAAAAAACGGAAACCAGCCCTCAGCATTTTGGAAGAAGACGAGCTCTGCAGCAAAAAGCAAAAGACTGGCAATACTGCAGGTAGAGCATTTCTGTGTCGTTTAAAATAACAGGTTTGAGTTGTTTTGGGTTTTTTTTGTAGCCCATGAATTGAACCTGAGCTCACTCTTTTAAAGACTTGCACAAATCTGAGCAGGAAATAGGGGAGGAGAAAGCACTGCTTTTGTAGGTGTGGAATTTGTACCTACATTGATATGCTTTAGTACACTTTAGTTGGTCATTCACTGGGTAAGTAAATGGGGAAAAACAGCTAGGAAATTTGCTTTATAAGGGACAGCTAAAATGATATCGTCTTCTAGGACTGGGAAATAGCGTCTGTTTTTGAAAGAGATTTCCGCTACGTGTCTCAGATTTTGCATTTGGGATATCTCCTGCGCCATAACAGGCTAAGTTTTTCTGGGGGGAAAAAAATAAATAAAAAAGAGCTCCTACTTCTTGTTGACATGTGATGTCCTGACGGTCAGAGATACTCGCTGGCTGGGAGCTCCCACCCAGAAACTACTTATTTACTAATAGTTCGTTGGAAAAAATGGAGAAGAAATAATGTTAGTTCAATAAGTCAATGACAAAAAAATCAGCAGAAGTAGCCATATAGGTGTTTGTTTATGGGTGCGTGTAGCCACCAGAGGGAGAGCTTCCATCCCTCAGAACCTCAGGTTTATGCGGAAAGTGGCTCAGTCTGTGTAACAGCGTGGGCTGAGGCTTCGGAGCCATGGTAATTAAAGGAAAAAAAACCATCACCTTTCTGGAGCAGCCGTAGGCTTCGAGAACAACAGACATCTGAGTGTGCCAGGAGGTAGCGAGTGCTTAGTGTGGCCTTAACATTACATGTCTCAAAATTTCTGGGTGCTTGGTAACATAACGTACCAAGGGAGGTTCTTCTGCTGGAGGAACAGCTGCTTATAAATGGGGAAAAAAACCCCTTTACAGCAGCAGCCAGCATGCAGTCGGTGTTGTCGTCTTCGTGAGCTAGGCTTCTTACTCCTTCGGTGCTTTTCTGCAGCGCGTGGCTCTGAGCTTGCTGGATAATCTGAATAATAAGATCACCTTCATCGTACGTCCCTTGGCCACATGCAGAACTAATAGTGTAATTTAGTTACAAGTTTAATGAGAAGGGCAGTGTTAAATCTGTTCTATGTCTTTTCAGATGGAATTGAAATAAAAATCTTAACTGATCAACAGCTGATGGTGATCGCAAAGCTGTTTGGTAGGCAGTGGAGAGAAATTGCTATTGAGTGTCTTCAGATGGAGATGAAAGACATTGAGCAGATTCAGGCAACGGAGGAAGAAGTTAATATGCAAAAATTTCTGGTGTTAAGCAAGTGGAGAGACAGAGAACAAGGCAACGGAACTGCAGAAGCTTTGTACAGAAGCCTCCGTGAAAAAGCGTCCCATGAGATACTGCAAGCCCTACAAGGTATTGCCTTCCCGTTACATTTATTTAATTACATCAGTGTGTTTCAGGTGTATTTTAAGAATTTGCATCAGAGGTTTTACCAAATACCTAGTACATGTTTTACTACGTAGGTCAAAATTGTCTCCCTTCTGATATTAGCAATGGCTTTCTTTCTTGTGGCATTTTTATACTTCCCTTCAGAAACTTAGAAAATGAATATTTTTGCACTGACTGGGTTGAGAGTATTCTCAGCGTGACCTGGCCGTCACGCTCAAATAAATCAGTGTTACATACCCAAGCCAATTCTTCATTGTCTCAGGGAGTCCAAAGAAAAGATGTTTGGGCCTTTACTCTTGTGTATTTTAGGAAGGGTTAATTAACACCTTCCTCTGACGGATGACTTTGCGGTTCGGTCCTGCAGACCCGTGTGTGTGTTTATGTATTTCCTCACTGCCCACATGTGGTCCCGCTCATTTCTGTGGGGCTCCTTACATTCGGTCCATCTTCTGCAGACCGAAGTTGTTCACCGAGCTGAGAACTCAGCCAGCCAAGGGGAACCTTTCCCAAAAACTAAATATATTTTTTTCTGGAACAGGCAAAACTTTGTTGTTTCTTCCTTCTCCCTAAAAGCAACCTGGCTGCAAAGGGTGGCGAGCTGCTCGTGCTCCCTCGCTCATCTGACCCTCACAAACCTATCCGTGCCGTAGCCTCGCGCTGTCTCCTAGGATTTTAACGCATTTATTATTCCACTTGAATATTGCAGTAACTTCCAGAGATGAGATAATCCGTCTGTGTTTGTGCGGGTTCCTCTCCTCAGGTTTCTCGGCGCGGTGCTGAGCCGGTGAAGGAGCGCGGTGGGAGCTTCACGTCCCGCTTCTCCGGCCGCTTCCCCGGCGTCTCGCCGAGATTCGGGAAAGAAGACGCAAGGCATCATCGCTCAGCGGAAAGCTTAGGCGGGCTCTTCGCAAGAAACGTAAATGAAATTTTGCGCGGATACAAGCAGACCTAAGGCTTTCGGGAGCAATGACTCGTGCGGTGGATCCCGGCACCGCGGCCGGGAGTGCCGGGCATCACGTTCGGGGAAACCCAACACTGCCAACCGGCTTTGTCTCATTTGAGCCAGTCCTAAAAGACATGAACACTGGAAGAAACCAGTTTGCCTTGTTCAGGTGTATGATCCTTATCTGGAAACATTTTTATTTACATCAGGGAAAGACAGGGAGAAAAGTTACGCCGTGACTTTTGTCCCCTTAAAAAAAAATATTGAACTGCCAAAATCATGAGGTACATCGTATTTCTGACAGATGCCCAAGATCAGGGAAGAATAATCCTAAACTTGCAGATAAATTCCTTTGCGTAATCACTGTATATATACATAATTACTGTATATACTCACGTACATTCAGTCCTTGTTAAGCTGTGGTTCTGTTTTCTTTCATGGGAGCACCACTATTGACTTGAGGCAGCTTTGAATTTTCCTGGGAATTCCTTCTTCACTTTTCTGTATAGCCCGTCTCAATTTTCATGAGATATTTTTTAATGTTGTATATTTTTTTTTTTCTGTATTATAAACTTTTTATACTTTTTTTTTTACTTGATTAATTTTAACTTGAATAGAATTAGGTGCTTAAACTAAAATGGGAAAAGCGAAAATCTCTGTGAAGGCTGTTACTCCGTCGGCAACGCACGTACTACAGAATTGGAAAAGGTTTGGAAAGAATGCTACTTGCAGAAGAGAGCGGAGACGCCACAAGGGAGATTGTCTAGTTTTTAAAGACACAGGATTCTTCTGGTCATCTTCCTCTGCGTATGTTTATGAAAGAAGCAGCATACTTTTAAAAAATAAGGATTAAAAAGGAAACATTTACACTATTTACGTATGATTTTTTTGGATTATTTTTTTATTTTAGCTATTGGGTGAAATGTTGCAAGTTTGTTGTATGTCGTGGGCCGTCTTTCCAAGCCTTGATGCTCCACGTTAATGAACATCCCAGGGGGTGGCTGAGGAAAAGGGCTGTGTCGGTGCCCAGGACCTCGCGGACTTTTCTGCTGATGGGGCGTTTAGGGGAAAAAAAAAGCTGTGGCAGGCAGGGTGGGCTCGTGGGGGGCTCTCCAGCCCCAGGCAGAGCTGCCCTTGGCTCTTCAATCTGGGACAAGCGGCGGGACATTGCCATCAGGGGCACCTATAAAATACCCGATAAACCCCAAAGTTCTAATAGGACCCTCTGGTCAGAAGCAGAAATCAGTAAATCTAAGCGGGAAAGAAGGTGCTTGTTTGTAATAACGAGGGTAACGGGATAGCGTAGCAGATGGCGAAAAGAGATGATAAGGTCTTTGACCTTCAGGTTCTTTAAACCAAATTCAAGAACCTTTTTAAAAAATTGTATCTCTGTGGTCTTCAGTTTGGCTTTGTTCCAGTTCTCGCAAGCAGAAGGAATGAAAATATTACAGTTGCATAAGGTCAGCAGGGCACCGAGGCTTGAGGTTGTGCTTACCGTACGACTTGGTCTGTGCTGGGGATCGTCTGTGGGAGTAGGGATTTTAAACTAAGATACCAGTGCTGAATGTTACTACGGTATGCCTTTACATGCCAGCAAGTATTTTAAAAGTATGATCGATATGAGATTATCATATTGATTCATGCTATATCTCAAGGAAGAAAAAAGTCACCACATTTTTTATGCAAACTTTGATTTTATTGGGCAATAAATAGAATAAATAAGGAATATCATCATAAATAAATTGATTATTATAAATATGTTTCAATTCCTGAAAATTACAGCTGAATAAATAAAACAGTGAAGACAAATTACAGTTGAGTGTTCGGTGGTTTGAGAACATTTTGGTGCTACAATGTAGCTTATTTTCTAGAAATCTAGAAGTCGAACGTGATAGCTTAAAAAGCACTGAAAACAGCTCGCTAAAACCTGATTTCTAAGAAACTCTGTGAAATAATTATGCGCTAGACTCCTTAAAAAGCCCCCAACCACCTGGCAGGGTATTGACCCTACTCTTTTTTTTCTCCAAAACATTCCTAGGTCAAATTTATACCCCAAGCGCTGGCGGGCTGGGCGCTTACAGCGAGCTCTCTGCCGAGGTCAGGTAATTCATCATCCTGTTGATGGTGACCGTGCGGATTCGGAAGGCGTGAAGGATGCTGCAGAGCCTCATCCTCTCCTTGAAGGAGGTCAGCCCCGCGCCTGCCGATGGCTGCGGCACGCTCCCGCTGCCGGTCTTCAGGGCCTGGGAAGAGGTAGGGCTGTTAAAAACTATCACCAGAAAGTGGCTAAAACGTAAAGCTCTTTAGGTTTTTTCCGCCCCCTGAGTGATAAACGGCAAGGCTTAGAAATAAGGTATGTAAATGAGAGATTTGAAATATTTAATGATATAATTAATAGACTTAGGATGCGCAGCTGTACTTCCCTTGAGACGAAAATGGCCATTCATGCACAAAGGCTCTTTCTGCCCAGGAATAAAGATGCTTTTCTAATAAACAGCCTATGGCCGGCTTTGTCTAGGGACCCGTTAGACTGGGCTCATCTGCCCGTGGCCAGAATCTCCGGGCTATCGGGAGATGCTGTGTCAATACAAAGGCAATTAACTTTTTTTTTAAGTAGCTTTTGTTAAACAAACCGACAAGCTTTTAACATCTATTTCCTCTAGTCAGTAAGACTATTTATCAAAGTTCAGTACATCCTATGTCATATCCAGTATAGCAGGTGTATTGTATTTCAGTATTTGGAAGAGAAAGAGAGCCAGGTCCCTTTTACTCTATCTTTTACTCTATTTTTGAGTTCTTTGAGGAACTGGCAGAAAATCCTGCACCCTGTCTCCTTGCGAGAGCAGAGCAGCATGAAATAAGGAGGGCTGCTAAGGAGCCATACGTCCGAGTCCTGATGTATTGACCACATCAGCAAGGCAAAAATATGAAGCGAGAGACATAATTCATAAGAATCAAGTCTTGTCTAGGAAAAAACAGTAGCAGACAATCTTTTAAATTACCAGGTTAAAGAAAGGTCACTATTTGACTGACTACAGAATGGAGTGCACTGAATTAAAAACTCTGGTTTAAGACAGAAATAGTAGAAAGGAAGGAGACAGAAATACTTACTTTCATCATTTCATCAATCTTTGCCAGCACCTTTTGATCATTGAAGTTCTTCAGCTCGGCCCTGTAGGCATTCAGATCCTCATAGATGCCCTGCAGGCATTTAGTCTGCAAAAGTCAGAATTAGGAAATGTGGGAATCTGTTGTTAAAACGCTTTAAACATATGACGAGCAAAAGAAGGGGTTCTTTGGGGAAACTTGCAATTTACCGTATCAAAAGTAGATCTTTCCAGTGCTGGACAGTTTCCAGTCTGCAAATTAAAGAAGAAATGAGACATGATGATTTTGTGGAAGTGGGAATTATATGGCTGTTCCATGAAAATATGATGCTGAAACTCAATATTTTTTTTTACCCCTGGATCCTCAGATGTGCAAGCTTTTATCGTGTTGGTTTGATTCTTAGTGATATCTTCAAGATCAACCTCTTCAAGGGTACACTCAAATCCCAGGGTGCTGAGATCCTGTGTTAAAAAGGTAATAAAAAAGGGTCATTGACTCAGCTTCACGGTACTGTGCGTACATATATGTAAATGCACACAATTATAAGTGATCTGTCACAGCTGTCTGAGCTTAGCTGAATCCTCGGAATGAGGCTGTGTGAGGACCGTGGTTAAATACAAATGCTAGCAAATGGACTAAGAGACTGAAATGCATGGGGCAGTTGTGTTTAGTGGGCATAAGCTCAGGCTTTGCACAGATTTGTTTTATATGTTGTCGTGAATCGCACTGCCTCCGTTACTTTGAACTATTCTCTCAGACATCGAATCTATTGAGAACTTTATGTCGCTATGGTTTTAAACGTAAAGTATCTCTTAGAAAGTGAAAAATAACTAATACCATCTGCATAGACATTTAACGGTGCTCACTGACCCACTGCAAGTGTGGGAACAATGCACCTATTTAGTGGTGGGGGTTTTTGTGGTTCTCCAAGATGAATCTTGCAACAATAGCAGGGAATTTTAGCAAAAAAAAATCCCCTTGGCACTACTGCCAGGGGGCTTTAGTGCGGAAAGATGCTAGAGCACCGAACCGACGACACCAGCAGCAACATGTGAACACTACGACAAAGTCGTGAGCAAGTTCTTTCCTGAGCCAGTTCTGCAGTGGCCTTAGAGAAAGTGTTCAAAAATGAGAGAGCTCCTGAAATTGCTGGTGCCACTAATGGTGTGTGTGCTCCTGTGGGGTTGCGGTGAATAAGGGCTGAGAAAGACACCTGAGCAAATCCCGATCCTAAAGGGCTGCTCAGGGGAGGCACGAAAGCAAAGACCAGGCGTAGAGTCTTAAAGGGAGTCTGCAGAGAGCATCCACCCCGCTGGGTGCCCTCACCAACCCATGTCTGCCTGCCTGGGTACCCTCACCAATCCCTCACTGCTTGCCTGGGTGCCCTCACCAACCCCATCACTGCCCACCTGGGTACCACCACCAATCCCTCACTGCTTGCCTGGGTACCACCACCAACCCATCACTGCCCGCCTTGGTGCCATCACTGCCCCATCACTGCTGGTTACCATCACCTCCTGCCTGGCTGCCCTCACCAACCCATCGCTGCCCTCCTTGGTGCCCGCGCCAACCCATCGCTGTCTGCCTGGGTGCCTTTACTGCCCCATCACTGCCTGCCTGGGTACCCTCCCCAACCCATCGCTGCCCTCCTTGGTGCCCTCACCAACCCATCACTGCCTGCCTGGGTGCCTTTACTGCCCCATCACTGTCCACCTTGGTACCCTCACTGCCCCATCACTGCCTGCCTGGGTACCCTCCCCAACCCATCGCTGCCCACCTGGGTATCCTCCCCAACCCATCGCTGCCCTCCTCGGTGCCCTCCCCAACCCATCGCTGCCCACCTGGCTACCACCCCCCCATCACTACCCCCCCACTACCCTCCCACCCCCTGCCCACCTCCCCAGCCCGCATCCCCCCATCCCCATTTAACCCCCCCGGGACCCCCGGCCGAACCTTCAACCGCCGGAGGGAAGCGGCGGCGGCTTCCAGCAACTCCCGGGAGCGATTCAACCCTTCGGCGAGGCGGTGAGGAGCCGGGGGGGGCTGCGGCAGAGCCCGGCCGGGGGTGGGCAAGAGGAGGGTCAGGCAGAGAAGGGGCAGCGGCAGCGCCGGCCGGTTCCCTGCCCGTCGCCTGCAGGGCCGGGCGGCAGCGCTGCGGGGCGCTCCCCGCCCGCCGCTGCCCGTCCCGCCGCGCCGCTCCATGCCGGGGATGCCGGGGATGATGCCGGGGATGATGCTGGGGATGATGCCGGTGGTGGTGGCGGTGCGGGGCAGGGAGGGGAGAAGCGGTGCCCGGTTGCCGTCGGGATCCTCGCCGGCTTTTTATCGGGGGCGGCCGGAGCGGGGGTTCCCCCTCTTCTCCTTTTCACAGAGGCGATTCGGTGAGGCGAGGCGGTGGAGGGGGGCCGGGGGGCGGCCAGGACTCATCCCGAGAGCTGCTGGGGTTGCCGGGAATCCCGGTACGGCGGAGGAGGGGGGGTGGGGGTGGTTTGGGGGGGTCCGGGGGTCGGGACCGGCGGCGGAGGCCGGCTGGGGATGCTGCGGGGCAGATGCGGTGGAGGGTGGAAAGGCGTTCAGCTGGGGCTGTCGCCCTCGCTGAGAGCTTTGGGGCGAACTGGGACGGCTTAAAGGATGCGTAGGACACGTGGAGACGCTTTTGCATTTCTGTTCTTTGCTATTAAAAACCGTCACGGCGTGATGCTGTTAATGAACGCTCGCTAAAACCCGCCTGGAAACTTGCCTTTGGCCGATATACTCGGTATGATGGCCGAATATTCCAACATTAGTCCACGTGGCCGTACTTAGCCTGGCCAAAAGGCTGTAGGAAACTTTTCTATCCGTCGGGTCTGCCATGAAGTCAATGGGAGTTTTGCTATCGACTTGGAAGGGAGCAGGATGAATCAAGAGTTTTATATTGCATTTTCAGGTTCTTTTTATTTTAATTGACATCTTGTTTCCCATAAGAAGGCTGTGGCGTGTCTAAAGGCTTACTTTGCTAGAATACCAGCACTGCATAATTTTCCATTTTCACCGTGTGTTTTCCATTTCTGCACTAGTCATTAGGCTGTGGTTTTAATCTTGTGTAGGAGACTTTTTTTTTCTGACACAGAAGTGAAAGAGACCTTCCGAATATGCTTGCATGCGTGTTCTTGAAAAGGCGTCAGTTTGGCTTTCCAGGTTTCTTTGCCCAATGCTCAGTCATAGCGTTGCCTTCAGCGGCAGGGCATGAGGTTCCTCTTCAGGTGGGGCACTGACGCACAATTTGGACAACAGTTTCTCCTTTGTGCTGCACTTAGCCATGTACTGGGATATTAGTTAGGGTTCTTTGGCCGAAAGGAGGGATACTTAGCCCAAATACCTTCAGAGGTCTCTCAATGCAGCTGCTATTGAACGGGCATTGTGCACAGAGCGATGATCTCGGGGGCGGCTGCGCGCGGAGGTGCCTCTTCTCCACCGTCCCGTGGGCCAGGAGAGAGGACTTTCCTTCCCGCTGCTGTGTCCCAGCTCCCGGAGGGATTTCTTTGTGACCCGAGGCAGTGAGGTGGGGGGGAGAACTGGGGCTAGAGGATGCCCAATGTGTGCTGCTGGGCTGGCAAGAGCATCTTCCCGGAGGACTTCACCTCCAAAGGGACCCCCGGCAGCCCCCAGCTGAAAAATACAGGCTACGCAAGCGGGACAGCCACGCGAGCAGGACGCTTCTGATTCCCTTTTATGCAAAACCTTGAGCTATATTTTGCTTTCTTCATATAATTTCTGTCTCTCACCGTATATGGCTCACAGATAATTTGCAAGGAGTCTCCTGTTGTTGCACAAGTGTTTCCAAAGCAGAAATGCTTTCTTGGTCAGTGCTCCCTCAGCCCAACGGTTAGGTAATGGATTACTGAAACACTGGGTGGGTTTAATTTGCTGATAAAATGGAATATATCCTAATACTGGTGAGTGATTTTTTTCCTGGCAGAAGAAGAAATAATTGAATGTTGCTACGTTTGCTGTTTTACAAATAGGAAGGTTTTTCTCACTTATCTATAAAGAACCATGCCCGGATGGTACCATTGTCACCACTCATTTTATTTTCCTGCTAACATCTGAAATTGAAGTCCTTGCCATGCCTGGCTGCTGAAGATCCTTGCACACCTATTGCAGGATCCAGATAAATCTGGAGACCTGTTGAAGCTCCAGCACTTGTAATTGTACTCTGCAGACCCAAATCCCTCCGGAGCAGCAACCCCACAGGTATTGGGGTGCGAGTCGCCGGGGCAGATGCTGAACATGATGTTAATATGGTGGTTGTGCCGGTTTGGATGGGTGGTGAGTTGAGCCTGGCCAGTTTCTGCTCCTTTTGCCCAATTTGTACCATATCTGTATTCTCTGCCTGACTGCGCTTGCGTTTCGGCCGTGGACTGAACATGAGGGCACTCTTTTGTAAGGCACTTTTTACTGAGATTTGTCTCAAAGTGATGTCTAAAAGTTATTAACTCCTAGGTCCTAGCAATGAGGTAATAAAGTCTTGAGGATACGTTTATTTTGGGCAGATGTTATATCTGTTTTTCATTCCTAGCCTCATCCATCTGTCTGCCTCCTTCACCTCAAAGCACCCTATATTTGACCAGTGGTTATATACAGCCTGACATCTAATATTACTATTATTTTGGGGGATAGATGTAATAATATTTTCTATGTCAGCAGCATCCAGAAGTGAAAAGCAAGTTCTTTTGAAATTGAAAGATCCATGCCCTTTTTACTGCATATGGTGTCTTGATCTCAGGTACCCATCTCATCAGGCAAACGAAGGATTATACGGGTGGAGCGATGCATTTGTTATTAAAGCAACAAAGATAGGGATGTATCGTGTACACATTTAGAAATACAGTGCAGTAATTGCTTACCATGGTCTATTAAAACTGTTGGAAGTTGTATGATTTTACATGAGAAAATGTAATTCCGCTGGCTTTATTTCAACCATAAATTGCTCTTGCTCTCTCTGAAGTTAACCTCCAGCGAAAAATAAGAACCGTTCTGGGTCTAGCTGTAAAACTGTAACATTACTGTAGTCAAATCGGGTGAAATTGGGTTCTTGGCTATGCTGCACTCAACCAAAACAATACCTAAAAATCCTATTTGAAAAAGAAAGGAAAAACGATAATAATAAAGAAACCCAATTAGAAAAAACCAAAACCCCCAGTTCAGTTTAGTTTTGAGGACTGTATACGCGAGTGATGAGAAATAGGATCTTCTCCAGCCACACTCTTCTAAAAAGCTGGGAGTTTCCTGGAAATGCGTGCTGACACAAGGTGCTGCAGTGCTAACCCTTCTTTCAGTCTTGGCTCGCCTTCTCTCCCCTCTTACGAATAGAAATCTAATTTTTGTCTTCATGGTTGCTCTCCAAGCCCAAGCTAAATGAAGACCACCTTGCTTTTGGAGTAAGCTACATATGAAGAGCCGTGAACATCACACGCCATCTTCTCCATCGCCAGCTGTGTGCTGCGGTGAAATGGTGGTTAGGGATATTTCCTAACCGGGTCTCTAGTTGTGTGCTGCTATTTCTCCTGTAACATGTAAAACTACATGAATTTTCTTCTTTAGCAGGCCAGCTCTCAAACCCATTGTGAAGGTCATGTAGTGACTTGTAACGTATCTTCAACGGGAAGAGATGGGTTATTTGTGGGAGAGCCCTATTCCCCATAATTATAATTATATATAATTATGCAATAATTTTTTATATATATAATTATGCAATAATTATATACATAGATAAACTAAAGCTGCAGCATGATTATATCACAGCTAGGCTGACAGTTAATTGTAGATAGTTGCTACATAAGAAGAACAGCAAACGGTTGTGTGGAATAAGATTTCTGGATGCTTCAGTAAATAAAACTAATTTTTATACTATTTACCTCTCTCAGATATGGAGGGTTGATCATGGATAATTTTTTTTTGCTCCTGGATAATTTTTTTGGCAGATCTGGGGTCAGATATCTCACCAAAATAGCCTCACTGACAGAAACATTTCTTCTGATTTATGTTGGGAGCCAATGACTCCATCAAATGGGAAAGCAAAGACTTGAAACTTGCCTGGTGTTTTTTTGGCTGTTGGTGCTTATTCATTGAGGAATTCCCTGAAATACGTAACCCTAAGCATGTGCTGAAGTTTCATTGATTTGAAAGCTAAAGTCACATAATTAAACGTTATTTCTGAGTCAGAGTGGCTTTCCTGAACCCGCAGCCAGCGCACTGAAACCCGTAAGATTCTGGGTGTTAATCACCTGCACCCCTTGGCTCTCCTCTCTTCCAGCCTTCGCCGGAGTCCGAGCGGTTTTCCGCGTGACCCTGCTGGGTACCGCAGCATCTCCCCTCTTCACTGTGAATTTCTGGCTGTTGGCTTTCAGGTCACAGCCTGGCAGCTCCGTGTCCTTAGGTGGCCAGCCCGACTGGGGACCCCCAAATTCAGCGGGTGTTATTTGGAGGCTCCACTCCAAAGCTCAAAGCCACATGCCAGGGTACGGCCTTTTTCGGGGAAAAGGGATGGAGCTGGCCATGACCGCTGGAGAGGTGCTGTCGGTCCCTAAAAAAGCACACAGGTATTTCGAATGGTTATGTTTTGGGCAGGTAACTTCTCCCACTGAAATGGGAGGACTGTTTGAAAAGCATCCTTGAACATGGTGGGGGGAAAGGAAGGTTTTTACTGAATCAAGCTATGCCTGAGATAAGCCAGGAGTTACGCTTTTTTTTAGCCCAAACTTTTTTCGGCAGCTTTTTCAATTGGATGTAGGAGCTGATTTTTTTTTTCCCTCCTCATCAACTGGCTGCGTTTACTGCAAGGTTAACTGCAAAGCTTTCTGTTAAAGCAACATTGACCCCAATCTCAGCATTGTCACTCTAAGGGATCGCCGTACTTCTCTCACGATGCTTTACAGAAAATAAAAGATGTGGGCAGGCTTCAGGAACCCCTACCCACAGAAACAACCTTGGTGATGTGGATAAAACTCTCCACCAACCCTGTGGGTTTTGTTTTAAAGTTTTATGACACGAATAGAAATAAAAAGCTCCTGCGAGGACTTTCACGGGGCTGGGGTCCCTCCATCAAAGCATGGAGAGGTGGTGCCTCTCCTGCCCACCACCCTGGGACCTCAGGACTCCCGTGGGATCCTCCTTTGTCCCCTTGTGGTCTCTGCTCCCCTAAACCCCGAAAACACCGGGGTGAGTAATGCGGCTGGGGCTCGCGGCGTGGTGCCTGTGGTTTCGCATGTGGGAAGGGAGCACTGGCCTCTGCTGAGCGCAGTGCTGCCGGCGCATTTGACAGTCCCTCTTTTGCTCTTGCTTTCTGTTTCCACCCACTGCAGCATTTCTCATCTCCGGGTGCTTTTTTTTTTCTGTTCTTTCATCCCACCCTTTTATGTCCCGTCTGCGGGGGCAAAGTCTCTCACGGGTTCCGATGCTGGGGCTCTGACCCGACGGGCAGGCAGGAGGAGAGCTGTGATGGGAGAAGGGGGTGATGTGGTCATGCTCTCTTCTTGCTGGTTTTGTATTCGCTGTTTCACCTGGCAGCGGTCTTGCACCCGCGGAAAAAAAGGAGCGTTGAGATTGATTGACCAGGAGATGCATCAGCGTGATGGTTTGGTTTTTTTTTTTTTTTTTTTCATTTCTTTGATGCAAAGTGATTGTCTGAATCACATTAATGGTGGATTCAACCCTTCACCCCACAGTGAAGAAGGAGGATGGAGAAAGGGTCTGTGCTTTCAGGCGCTGAGCCAGCCAATGATTTAATACCCGAGAATACTTACCAACACACACAGGTCAGAGTTTCGAGTGCCCGGGGATACCCGGAGAGCTGCTGGCATGACTCACGCTTACAGCGTTCTCTGGTGAGAGAAGGAACCCAGCTCCAGTCCCAAGAACACGTATTTGGTAGGAGTTATTCGAACACCCGGCCCACCCTGGGGTGAAGCACGCGGTGATGTGCTGTACGGGTGGGATCACATTTAAATTTATTTTTTTTTTACCTTGGTGAGAGTAAAAAAATAATAATGCAGTCTTGGTGAAATGAAGCCCTGACCGAAAGGAGATCACAACCCCTTGGTCTTGGTGGGAAAGGGTGCGGTCCTTTCCACTAAAGCGATTGTTAGAAGAAAATAATGTCTCTTCATGGGCGAAACCCAGCACTTTTGGCATCACAGGGCGGTATTTTGTCTGCCAGACATGGGCAGCGTGTGCTGGGATGGCTCGGACCCTGTAAAGGTCACTAGGAGCGACCAGAGCAGCCGTCGTCCTTGCAGGAGTAAGGATTATACGTGGGCGTAAAGTAGAGGTTACATGTGCGAGCAAGTGCCGTTCAACTTCCAATTTTCTGTACCACAAATACATTGAATATGTATGTATTATCCTTATTAGGCCAAAGATTATTCATATATTAGCTGTTCCCAGAGATTAATTCCCAGTAGGTCAAATAAGGGAAGGCCCAGCTGGTAACAGGTACGGGAAAATAGAGGCTTTTTGTCCAGTTACTTAAGGACGAGAGAGCACCCAGCTCATGTATGCTTGTAGGTTTTCAGGATAAATGAAGCTCTGTGTGAGCAGTAATTCCTGAAGAAAGGTTACAGAAGCACGTGGACTAACTAACTTGCTTGCTCCGTTTGCTGAATCTGGGGGGGGAAGGCGACCACCTCGCAGGCAAAGCAGCCTTCGGCTCTTAAAACCATCCCGAATGAGAACATTAAAGATATTTGCAGCAGCTTCTCTAATTTCAAATTACAGATTGCCTCATCCTCAGAAATGAAAGGAGGAAGGATTTCAAAAGCACGTGAATCCAGTTCAGGGGCGTTGGGTGGCAGCTCTCCCGCTGCACAGGGAAGCAGATCTTGGCCGTGCCCATACGGCAAGACTGGGAAGCATTAAACCGGTTTGAATCCTAACAAATGCCATGTGAAAGCTTTCTTTAACCGCCGCCAGTTGGGCTGTGCATCTCTTTCTTTTTAATCCGCTGTGGGTCCGGGGGGGCAGCCGGACACAGGTCTGTGCTTGTGGCAGAGCCACGGTCTCCAGGTTAGACCAAGCCGCAAGAAAAACACCTTACTGAATGATAACGGGAACACACAGCACAATCACAGCTTGTGTTTCAACTCAAGGCCTTTAAAAAAATATTTTTATTTAGCGTTCCAGGTTGCTCTGAATGAAACCCATTACAAATCCATATTAGCTTGTTTTTTTCTCAATGTGAAGTCACTTCTGGGGGGTGGATCGTAATGCTGCTCTCCGTCCTGCGGGCTGGCACAGCCAGGAGAGGACAAGCCGAGGACGGGGCTTGCCTTCGCCTGGAGAATCAGCAGTTGTAGGAGGGCAAGATCCTTAGGCTGGGTGACTGAAGCCCTTCGGGGCCTGAGTGCTGGTTTTCTTTAGCTGTCTTCCACTAAATACGAGTGAGGGGCTCTGCAGGTGAGTTAACAACTCGTTTCACAGCTGGCTGCGTGCTTCGGCATCGGCATCGGCAAAGGAAAGCCGCCCGTCCCGAGCCCAGCGTCTGCCTTCGCACGCTCGGACCCTGTCGCGGTGTCTGGGCTGTGGCTATAGCTCCGCTAACTGGAAGTGGTCAGTGGGAAGGAAAATATATATATTGGTCACAGAACAAAAACTTAACAGGTTTGAGTTTGAAATTATTTTTAAGGTAGGTGTAACAGATTTTGGTTTAATTTTAAAATAATCAAAATAATAGAAATTTCTGGATTTGGTTTGATTAGAGCACAAAAGAAACATCACATTTAAACTCTTTGAAGCTGTATAATTACATGTGGGCTACTTCCAGTTCTTTTCCCGAAGGCTGTGTGATTGCTCAGAGGAGCAGACTCCCCGCTGGGTCCTGGGAACCTGCATGCGTTGGCCGACTCCTGCCAGCGAGTGTGGAGAGCTGCATTTTGCCCAGTGCAAAGGAAGCAAAAAAAAAAAAAAAAGCCCCAGTGACAGCCGTGGGGCTGGGCAGGCTGTGCGGTCTTGTTAAGCAAAATAATCCCTCATTTCCACAGGCTCAGGAGAGTGCGGTGGCACCGGCTCCACTCCAGAGCCCAAGGACGAGCATCTGGGTGTGATACGGGGACACCGACAGCCTTTCGCTGAGGATCTGCTGGCTCACCATGAGTCAAGGGAGAGCTGCTGCCCTGGTTGTGTTTGGCTTCACCTCGGCAGCGGGGAGGCTTCGTTCATCACGGGCCCTGTTAACGAGGGTGCGGAGGTAAGGTAGCACCCAGAGCTGTCTCCCCCAAGAGCCGGGAGGAGCAGTGGTCGTGGTACCCAACACCTGGGAGGAGCAGCCCTCCGAAATTAGACAGAGTGATGTGGAGAGCTGTGAGCTATGCTCATACGTGTTGGATTTTATTTTTTTTCCTTAGGTGTCATCGTGGTTTAACCCCAGCCAGCAACTAAGCACCACGCAGCTGCTCACTCACTCCCCCCCCGACCCAGTGGGATGGGGGAGACAATTGGAAGGAAAAAGGTAAAACTTGTGGGTTGAGGTAAGAACAGTTTAATAGAACAGAAAGGAAGAAACTAATAATGATAATATAATAACAATAATAGAATGACAATAATAATAATAAAAGGATTGGAATATAAAAAACAAGTGATGCACAATGCAATTGCTCACCACTCACTGACTGATACCCAGTTAGTCCCCTAGCGGCAATCCCCCCAGCCCCACTCCCCCCAGTTTATATACTGGACATGACGTCACATGGTACGGAATACCCCTTTGGCCAGTTTGGGTCAGCTGTCCTGGCTGTGTCCCCTCCCAACTTCTTGTGCCCCTCCAGCCTTCTTGCTGGCTGGGCATCAGAGGCTGAAAAATCCTTGGCTTGGTACAAACACTACTTAGCTACAACTGAAAACCTCAGTGAGTTATCAACATTCTCCTCATACTGAACCCAAAACATAGCACTATACCAGCTACTAGAAAGAAAATTAACTCTATACCAGCTGAAACCAGGACAGATTCTTCCCTTGAGGTCATCTTGCGGGTATTTGAACCTCTGTTATCTCTCACCGTAGCCCGGCACGCATATGGCATCTCCTGCGCACAGCTGGCTTGGCAATACGTCCTACGAAGCCCTAACTGGTGGGGAGCAAAGACTTTGCAGCCAACCCAAAGAAGCTGCTGGTCCCAGATTTATTTGTGGAGCCAGAAGGACCCCCAGGGCAATGCGGGGGGTCAATCACCCGGCCGCAACCGGGCTCGCCGCTCGCTCCGTGCCGCCTGACTGCTGGGTCTTCCTCCGCTGGAAGAGGAAGCTGCTGCTCGTAAAGAAACTTGCGGAGTGCGTAAGTGCAGGGCTGGGCCGGGAACGTCACCCCAAAGACATCCTGCAGAGGGGAATTGGTGTGCTGGGGACAGGGTCACAGCTGAGGTGTAAGGGGTACAGCTGCTCCCGGGGAGAATTGGGCTTAGACAGGGAGGAGCGGTGGCAAACGCGTGCTGCAAAGCTGGGCGAGGAGCAGAACTGCTGATGTGGTCAGGTCGGGTATTCTCCTCCCAGACCAAGGCAGCATCGACCGCTCTGCATGTCCCAGCACCAGGACAGCCCCTGCTCGTCAACTAGCACGGAGGAGGTACAGTACAGAGAGGAGAAAATGTTTGGTAGTGCTATAAATGAGTCCAGCTGTCCCCAGGTATCCGCTCGTGGTTTTGATTAAGAAAAAAATTGCTATACTGGGTTTTATACAGAGTACAGAAAATTAAATGGGGTTACTTGAAAGCATGTGCATTGGGCGCTGTGAACTGTGACAAAGTCAATCTTATTTCCCCAAGCTGGAGCTGGGTGTTCACTACAAGCAGCAAATTCAAACCTGGGGAAGAAGAAACCCTGTGTTTGCCGTGCGGACGGGGCCTGTGGCTCTTCCAGCTGCTCTCCTTCCCTTGGCAAAGGCACCGAGAGCCCAGAGGCTTCGTTTTTGCTCATGGCTACATCCAGCTGCTGGCCCTGCGAGGGCTTTGCAGGAGACCCAAACCGTTTCCAAGTGGGCTGTGCTAGGCTGCTGGCGTGATGTTGAGCTCAAAGGCAGCCCAAATATGAGTGCGCAACCTCTAGTCACATCTTCCAACCCAAAATACCTGCTGCAGGCTCTTGATCTGTGCACCGACGTGGGGACTGGGGTGCCTTTTCTCCCCAAACCTTACGTTCCAAGGCAGCGGGAAGGTGCAGGACGAGAACTCAGCGATGAGGATCCCTTCCCTGCTCCCCAGAATAAATCTCCGGGTGGTTTTGGAGCCGCAGAGCCCCTTGCCAGCTCTTAGTCTTGCTTTGGGGGGGGTCAGTCTCCTGCAGCCGCGGGTGCCGGTTACTCCGGCAAAACTCCCTGAGCTGCCGATGGGAGTTTTCCCAACTAGTGTCTGCCCAGGAGAGTCGGCCTTACCTCCACGGTGGGCTGAGATCAATACCTGGGAAAATTCCTCCTCCCCCAGCTCTGACGGGCAGCGGAGGAGTGCTGAGCTGGCTGCCTGGAAATGGCTGCTGCCCGCAGGCTGTCAGCTCAGGAGATCCACGCGAAACCCTGCAATTCCCTTTTTTTCATGCTGCTGTAGCTATTTCACTTTTCTTCTGAAGGCATGTTTCTTCCCCAAACGTGCTGTCGTTAGGGAGCCGAGGGGTAGGTGGATACGGCGGTGACCAGCGCGGTGGCCAGGCTCTGCTGCCAGTCTTTCATGGCAATCGCTCCATCAGCAGTAGAGCCAGCATCCCAATTTGGCACCAAATACTAAAGTCGTGGACTAGAAGAGGCTGTGATGGGTCAGAGCCTTTTGCACTACTGAGAACTGGGATCATTTATTTTGCATAGATCCTTTTTTTCCTCCCAGTTGAGAAACTAGAAAAATTTTAAATAATATTTTACTGCTAAGAAGGAGCTGATGGTTGATATAAGTGAAGCAGGAAGGTCTAATCCTACTGAGTGTGACCAAGGAAAGCTGCTTTAGCGCACGACTTTTGGTACTTGCTGGCAAAGCACCCAGTGGTGTGCAGGATGTCCCCAGTCACCGCTGCGGCGGCGGGGAGAGGACGAAGGGTCCCGCGCACATGGGTTTCACTTTTTGCTTTACAATAAGAAGGAAGAGAAACTCCCCGAGAGCAGGCGTGGGCTTCTGCAGAGAAGCGAGTGCGGACCGTAACCTCCCCCCTGCCATGGCTTTTCCTTGGGGATGCCCTCTGCAAGGCTGAGCCTCCCTCGGGGCTGCGCAAGGATGGATTTGATTTAAAGAGGTAAAAATGAGCTCCTTCGGACTGAATTCTCTTAAGTTCCTGAGTGCTTCTCCTTTGGAGGATGAAATAAGAAAAGTAAAAGGCCGTGTGTACGCTCCACTGTGGTTTTACACGCTCACAGTCCGTGGTGGTACCCGCGTGCCCAGCGAGATGCCGTGCAGCACTGCTTCTCTGCAGCGAGGAGCTGCTGGATGGGGTCACAAAAAAAGGGAGGGAAAAAAAAAAAACCAAAAGGACAACCCAAGCAGCAAGGTTTGTTTGGGAGGAAGCGCCTGGCTCATGCAGCACGTCTGTTCCCAAGGGCTGCTTTAATGTCAGCGGGATGTTATCTCAGACATCAGAATGATTTTTTTTTTTTTTTCTCTTTTTTAATGCAACATTTCATGCTTTTCAAGCACAGGTGAGTTTAGGACCCAGAGACAGACTTAAAAAATTAAGAAACACTATGTTGTGAGACCAGCAGGGAAAAGGAAGCTGAATTTTCCCAGGATTGGCAGAGGGAAGGGCTGTGGGAAGGAAGCATGATGGGGCCAGGACATGGCACATGGAGGAGCGGGTCCTTTCCTGCCCAGCTATTCAGGCAGCATGCAAAAAAAAAAAAAAAAAAAAGTTCCATCAGCCAAAAACCAAGCTCCAAAACTGTTTCCAAGCTGCTCAAAGCTCTGCGCCTGTCCCTTGCCCCAATGGCCGGTAAGCCACGGCAGCGCCCGGCTCTCCGTTAGGGGAGGATCTGCCGTGGGTGGTGAGCCTGGCAGCACCCCGTGGCATTTGCAGCCATTTATCACAGCTCTGCAGCCTTTATTTTTTTTCCCCCATGCTATGAGGCAGCATCCCTGCAGGCAGCAGCTAACGCTGGTGGACATTTGCCTGCCCCAGCGCATCCAACACCCCGCTGCGCTTTCCTTTAGCTTTTAGTCATTTGAATGTTTTCTCCAAATGAAGACTTTATTTCTTTTTTTTTTTTCTTCTTCCCCAGGTGAGGGGCACTGGGCATGGGGGCTGCTTCAGGCACCCGATGGTCAGACACCGAATTCTGGTCCCTGAGGTGGAGCAGTGGCCGCTGTCATAACAGAAGCTGCTTATTACTGGCCCTGCTGAGCTCACCGCCCCCCGAAAGTGACCTTCTGACTGAGAGCCCTCTGAGTCTCTTTCGGGGAATTCGGCTCCAGGGTTACAATACTGATACTGGGAGTCCCGAGTGGAACCATGTAAATGCCCCATTAATGGAAGAAAAAACATAAAAAAAAAAAGCAAGGCAGAACAAAAATCCCAAATTCTCCCCAAGGATGGGGCTCCCAAAAATCCCGCTCTGTGAGGAGCACGTATTCCTCGTGGATACACAGAATTAGCTACAGCCAAGCGTGGCTGGTGGCTGGAGGGCAGCAGGCTGGGTGTTGGGGAGAGCTCGTGGGACCCCCGGCCCCATCGCCCCGCGCGTATGCAGGGTGGGTAGGTGTTTTTGCTGACTGCATCAGGTATTTTTGGTGACTTCTAGTCTCAGGAGGTACTTTTTCCCGTTGCGCACAGCGAGCTGCGGGCAGCCTGCAGAAGGTTGGCATCCCGTGTGAGATGGTTTATGTTTGCTGGTGGGGACAAGGGGAGGAGGAGCCGAAAACCCACCCGGGAGGATACAGGACACTCAAAAAAGTGGGACCGATACCCAGAAAGGAGTAGGTGACAAAGGACATATTGCCCGTGATAGAGTGGCAGTGGCAGCTCAGAAACCACGCAACACCTTTCTCTTTTAAAAACGTCATTTAATCCATTAATTCCACAGCATTGCCATCATACACACCAGCATGACACCTCGGTATACGGGACACAGAGCCAAGGAGATGCAGTTACCCAGAAACACTTTTTTTTTTTTCTTAAAAACAAAAACCAAACAAAACAATCCCCTAAGACTGTAAGGGGGAAAACCAACGGTAGGTGACTGGAATAACTAGTTCTCTTCAGCAAGTTAAAGGCACTTAGCAAGGGAACGAAACTCCAGCCTGCCCAGGCTGCTTCACACCCCGGTGCCCCACAAGCCGGACCCCGGCGGAGCCGATGCCGGGGGCGGCTGGCGAGGGCGGGGGGTGCCCTGGAAGGACCCCGGGGGTTTTCTTGCTTTTTTTTTTTTTTTTTTTTTCCAAGCTGAGAGCAAACTTTTTGTCTTTGGGGCTTTTGCTGTCCATGCTTTAAATCCAGTGGCAGGCACCTCCTCACCGATACCCGAACAGCCGGCCGCTTCTGATGGAGGCACCGGCTCCGTGGGGACGCTTTTAGCCTCAGAGCACTGCAAACACAGCATTTCCGAGCAGAAATATAAAACCCAGCAGGTCTCCCCACATGCACGCAACAGCATCAAGCCAACCAAGAGCTACAGTGAAACTAAGACCCCCTATATATATATTTTTTTTTTTCTGCATAGATTAAAAAAAAAAAAAAGCAAAATAAGAGGAGTTTATGTCGTTCCCGGTCTGCAGGCGAGGGCTCTCCAGCCTAACACATCCCAACATCTTTCTGAAAAGCCGGGGGCAGGCACAGCTCCCTGCTCAGGGACACTGCCCGGCAGGGACGTGGGACACGGGACTGTCCGCTGGAAACCCCCCGGAGCAACTCCTGGGAAAGGAAAAACAACCCTAAGTTAAACCAAACCCCCCTTGCCCAGCCCCACCAAACCCCGCCGAGGGCTGGCGCTTCCCTAACCTGCACTTTCTGCAAAAAGAGGGGAAAAAACCCGTCATTTTATAAAATACATTCTTGGCGGGGGATGAAATTTTAATGCAGCTCATGCTTTTCTGAAAACACCCTGAATAAGTCATTAGCCAGACTCTTCGCTAAGATGAATTTGCCCCCGAGGAAAAAAAGAATTAAAAGGTAAGAAGCTGGTGCGCCCCACATGCGTGTTTGCTGCTGGCTACAGCCAGGCAGCCTTAGGAAGGGGATGGCCGAGCTCCTTCAGCGTTAAATCAAATAAATGAGGGACGGAGACAGACTTATTAGTCTCCCAGTGTCCCTCCTCCTGTACGCGCGGAGGAGGACACATCCAGCACTCAGCTGATGAACACAGCTACTAACGGGGAGCGCAGCCCAAAGGCAGAGAGGTGAGTAATTACCATATATAATACATTTAATATGCTGCTTAGATTTTTAACATCATAGACTTTTTTTTATTTCTGACATTGGTGAGTCATTTAAATATTTAGCCCGGACAATAAAATATAAAAAAACCCCCCATCTACGGTATGTGCCTGCTGATTCTAAACAATAGTCACACTATTAGGGCCCAGTGAATGTTATTATAGAAGAATCTCTTAAGTCCGTGTCATACATACATTATGAACTTACAAATAAATAACTCTACAAAAATCCTGTCGTCTCTCCATAGTTTCATGTGATCGGCAAAAAGAAAAGGCTCTTTCTGGTGATGACAAACTCGGAATTGCACATTTAGTTCGAGGAATACATTACTGGTGCATCACCAAAGTCAACCACTAGGCAACAAAAAGACGTATCATATGAAACAATTTTTTAAATTTTTATTTTACATATTTATACATAAAACTTTCAAGGTAACTCTCTGAATCCAACCGAATGTTAATAGCACATCTAAAAATGAATGTCAGGTAGTCAACATTCACAAAATGTTGAAAACTGATTAAAATATACATATTACTGAAAGCTACAACTTCACTACGAGGCAGGCATGTATTTTTTTGACTTGTATAGCACCGTCAAGTACAGTTTCTTTATTTTAAAACTACAGTGAAGAATAAAAAAGTAGTCAATGGTAAAATATCATTCAACTGAAAATCTCTAAACAAACAAAAATAAAGTTAAACTACCCTCTCTTCTCACCCATGATTTATAATGTTATAAGTACTGTACATTTTTTGTAATAATATTATTAAAATGCCTGATATTTAGTGGCACAAGTAAAAAAATTAAAATAAATTAAGAAGCAGAGGCCAATCACCGGACATAAAGCTTCAGACATGGTCAATGACTAACACTGGTTTTTCTCGTGCGCCACCGTGGACATCAGCGCTTGGACACACACAGAAGCAAAATGAAGTCTCGCTCCAGCTCTGCTCCCGGCGCTCCGGGGTTCATTTTGCCGGCATCTTCTCTGCCATGTGCTTCTGCTGACTTTCGGCGTGTCTGGGGCGGGGGGAGAGGAAAGAAGCCGCGTTATTTGCTGTGCCGAGGGGAGGAGGAAACCCGAACCGCGCGCGGGGCCGCGCTCCCAGCCAGCATCCGCGCCGCTCTGGCAGCGAACCAAAAATCACGTTTTTCCCGAGGGAAAAAAAAAAACCAAGCACCGAGCGAAGTTACGTGCGGTCTCTGCCCGGGCTCCTTCCCGGCGGGAGGGGACGGGGAGGGAAACCCTTCTCCGGAGGGGTTTTGGGTCAGCTGGGATCGTTTTCTCCCCTCCTGCGGGGATGGCCGGCGCGTTCACCCCCAGACAACGGCGGGACGGGGAGCGCCGGTGTCCCCCCCCCCACACCACAGCCCCCACCATCCTGACCAGCTTCCAAATAAATTTCATTTACTAAACTGCCATTACTTGCATCTAGGAAGCAAAGCGTTTCCCAAAGCCCAGGAGAAAGAGACGCGAGGTGGCGTTGGCATTTGCCTACTGACCCAGCTCCAGCCCCCACCCCAAATCCCCCCCCTTTCATCGCTTGCTCTTCATTAAGGGAAGCAGTGACGGTGTCTCGCAAGACTCCGAAGTGACAACCTGTCTGCTCGTCCCCGCGGCCACCAGCCCCTGGGCAGCACGAGAACTGGCCGCCCCAGCTGGCGGAAACTTTTTCCAGGCAGAGCACCGTCAAATCTCAACCAGCTGCTATGCAGCGCCACGATGTTTTAAAATAGAAACAAATATAGGCCGTATTTTTTGCAAGCTTAATGCTTCAGCCGTGAAACCGTGGTCGCAGTGCGCTGACAATAACCAGCGCACCTTCTTTTTCAGCTGCTTTTTTCCCCCAAGCTTTCGATGCTTCCTAATGTTTCTGCAGGAAATCTCAAAGGAAAATGCCTCTTCAGCCTTGCTGCCCGGGAGATGGAGTCCTTCAGGAAACCTGCCTATATTCTGCAGGGTTTTCCATTTTATCAGCTATTGAACATTAATATTTAAGAGACTCAGAAATTCTCCCGTCGGTCAAGTCCTCCTGACAGTGGAGGCAGACCGGCTCTCGCTTACCCCAGCGAGAGGAGTGGGGTGACACCGGGAGCCGCTTGGATTTTCCTTGGGTTTGCAGCATCACCCCTTCCCAGGCTCGTTTCAGGCCTCGGAAAGGGGAACACCAGTTCAAGAGCATGCACCAACACTTGCGTTCGGGGAGCTCTTGAAAACTGCTGACAGTCTCCAGAACCTGAGTGCCGTGATTTCTTGGTTTGGAGGAGAGAGCAGCATCCTGCTCTGCCCTTACCTTTGATGGCAAAAGCTTTAGTACCGAAATTCTGCTAAAAGAAAACTGCTACACGGTAGGCTGGGACCTGCGAGGAGAGAGAAACACCCCAAGGAGCCTCCTTCACCTGGTCAGGTCCTCGATGTCCACCAGCATGGCGTCCTGCTCCGTGTGCAGCTCGTCCCGAATGAGCAGCAGCTGCACCAGCTCCTCGTTCAAGCCTGGCGCCGGGGAGAAAGGGGGTGAGTCTGTGACATCCCAGGGAACCCCGCTTTGGGACCCGTACGTCATCCTTCCCCACCTCGTGACACAAAAGCTGGTGCAGAGAACCAGGATGGACCTCCCCAAAGGATGCGCGTTTTCTGGGATAAACTGTAAGCCCCCTTGCCGCTGCATGCAAGCAGTTCCTCTCTTGAAATAGCTTAATGCAGCAGCAAAAATAAAGATGAATTTCTCAGGGCTTGGAGTTCCGCTGGTTCAGCTTGGGCTCGCCTGGGGGCAATAACCCTGAGCAAGAAACAGGCTGCGGAAAGCGGCCGAGCCGCTCGCCCAGCCAGCCTCAGGGTTAACTTTTTAATTCCCTGCGGCAACGCAGAACACGCTGCCCACCCGTCCTGGTTTGGCGTTACTGCCCAAGCTGGCCCCTCTGCTCAAGAGGGATGTTCGTGACATTGGATTCTTGCTCGGGGTTGTGTCAAAGAGCAGGGAAGAAAAACAAAAAGGACCCTGTGAAAAATGAACCTGCTGGCACGGGCTCCCCTGAAGGCTGTACCTGGCCGTCACTCACTGCCCGAGCTGGTGTTTAGACTGCTTAACTACAGCTCTACTGGCTTAACGCCCCTTCAGTTTGGGAAGCAAGCTCAGTGTAAATGACCTCATGTTCCCATACTTGGGTGCTTTCTAAAGTGACGCTAATTAATTAGCATATTTTTTTGCCTTTGCAGCAAAAAATAAATCATGACTCAACGGCGCAGTTCTGCATCCTCAGCAGGGCTGCTTCCAGAAGGGATGCCAATTAACCAATTGAGTAGGGAAGGAGCAGCACAGTAGCTCCTAACCAACCTTTTTTTTGACCTACAGCCACCAGAGAAGTCTACTCCCCAAATTGTTAATTAATTCATTAATAGGAAGATGGCAATTCCCTGGGGGAAAAAAACCCCTGGATCTTTTGGAGACAGCAAAGACAGATGAGGTGGTGGGGCACTGTCCCTGTGGGCAAATGCAAGGACCCATGAAATGCATTGAAGCCCTGCAAGAGTGGATCTACCCCGGGACGTTTGCTAAACTGGAGGCTCTCTCCACTGATGGATAGTTTTGATGCCATGGCATAGCGTCACGTGAAGACATAGCCATAAAGCCACGAATGGCAGGTGCTTCCAGGACAGGCAGACTTCCCAAAACTATTTTTACCCGACCAGGTTTTGAGTTTCAAGTGGGGCGTTAGGTGCTGGCACAATGCTACAACCCTCCTCTCTTATGGAGCCAAGCGAGCACTTTAGGAGAAACTGAAAAAAGGAAAGAAAAAAGCCAAAGGAGCCAAATCTGGAGAGAACTCCATCTCCAACTACTGCTGTGTGCCTCTTCCATATACTCGTGTTATCCTACATTTACCAACATTTCTATGTGTATCCTGGAGAACTGTTCTTAATTAAACGGGACATACCAAAGAATAATTAAACAAGTATCACTTACTTTCTATCTGTGAGTGGAGATCATTGACTATCACTTGTAGCTGCCCGATAGTCATGTCTCTTAGATCAGTGGGTTTTAAACTTCTCTTCATCAGGCATTCACTTATATGAGGCATATGTGGCAGCTGAAAAGAAATTTTCGATTTTTTTGCTGTTTTCTTCCCACTATTTGTATTTCTGAACAGCAGCAGTTTACATTGCTTGCACCCCCTCTCACAAGCATGCATCAACGACTCGCCCGGGACTACCACACTGAGCCGAAACACCTACACAACGTTTCACCCAAGTCTTCAGATCTACCACCATCAGCAATATACTGATGTAAAGGGACGGCTATGGCGAGCCGTGTTGTACCAAGGCAGGAGTGCTCTGGGATGGGATGGGATGAGCAGACTATGACTTAGAGGATGAGCAGCATCATGCCGGCCTCAAGGCAGTAACAACCTTCACTCTTCATCATCTCATTCCCTGCATCCCTCCCGCTCCCGTAACGCCCCGATAAAACGACCCATGTCAACCCTTCAAGTCCTGACGGCCGGTCCCGATCTCCACTGCTGTGTGTCTACAAGCACCACAAGCAAGAGCTGCCAGCTGCTGTCCATGGCTCAACAAGCAAAAGCAAACAGCAACAGGGCTGGTGTTACCCCCACGCGCCATCCCACGGCCCCCACTTACAAGATCCGCTACCGGCGATTTCTTCCTGTTCTGCTTTTCCACCTCAACCTGCATTTTGGCCATGGGCTTCGCCATAGCCAAGGCCATTTTGGCTTCAGCTTGGAGTTTCTTTTGCCTGGTGAGGAAATCCATGTCGTCGAGGGACTCTGACTCTTCCTCCGTCGTGTCTCTGTCGGAGTAGGACGAGCTCTGCTTGCTCTAGGGAAGCAGACACGCAGCCGTTACGGCACCGAGTGGTTGCTGTTGGCTTAATGTTGTTTTGTGCACTTACAAGTGGGATCATTTCTACAGAAATGATGAGGAGCACAGATTTTTTTTTTTATTTTAATCCACAAGATTATCTTTAAAAATCAGAGTAATTCCCAGATAGGCCCCCTTGACTACTAATAGCAACTTGAGCACTTAAGATGGAAAGAGGAGCCAACCAGATCAATAGGTGTTGAAGGGACGGACTGGTTAAGCTGGAGGAAAACATCTGGGGCTGTGGTGTTATATTTGGAGAGGAGAGGAGAGGAGAGGAGAGGAGAGAAGAAAGCTGGTGGGACCTAATACCACTTCATACCCGTTACTGCCCTGATAATTATCAGAGCCAAAAAGAAAGGGAGGAAGGGAGGAGAAGGAACACCTTCACATGAAGGCATCTGCTCTACAGCAGCAATGTGCTAGCCAGGGGCAATTTGCTATCTGCCCCTCAGCATCTCGCGTTTCTTTTATTGATGGCTGAAGATGCTGCTCTGGGGTTTAGCGTTGCTATTTTAATAGGATCAGCTCTTTATCAGCTTCCATTAAGGATGCCCTACGGTTTCCACGCTCCAGAGCCCCTGCGGGATGGGTTCCCAGACCTACCATGGGCGACAACGGCGTGTCCAGGCTGGTTTCTGTCTTGCTGTCATCAGCATCGCTGTCCTTGTCGCTGCCGCTGTCGTTCACGAAGCAAATCTGCAGGTTCATCCCACTTTGTAATCTGCGGGGGGAAAAGGGAGGGGTGACGCGGCAGCCCCCTCGCACCGGCGCATGGCTGCCGGCAACCCGCGGCATTCCCCACTGCGCCGATGGGTTACGTGGGCAAGATGCCGCGGCGTCCTCAGCAGCAAGTCGTTCGCCTTTTGAAAGGATGCTGTTGTCCTGATTTTGTACGGGCCTCAGGAAAATATAACCATTTTCACTTTTTTTTCCAAGAGGATGGTCATCGCCCACGCAAAAGCAGAGCCAGGACCACCAGCCCACGGTGGCAGAACACGGGCAAGCTCCTGCTGCTGCCCAGCGCTGTCATTTCTGAGCAGCAGTTCAACGTGGGACTGGAAACTCAGCGGCACGGTAAAAACAATACTTCTACCACCATCTATTGATGAACTTCAGAATTACCGAGACGCTGCAGAGCTTTTGTCATCATGGGTGTCTGTATTATTACATTAAATAAAATACTATATGTAAAGTATATATAAAATATAGTAAATATATAACTATATAAAATATGTTATATATAACATATATATAATATTATTATATTACATAAAATAATGTGTTCATGATTTAAACTATTTATTCAGAAGGGTAATAAGCCTGTTTGTGGACCCCACGGCTCCCTCTGCTCAGATCAGCCTCGAAGAGCAAACAAGGGAATGGATTTTTTGGAGAAGAGGGTGTCTGTGAAAGCCCCCGCTGATGCTCACGCTGTGGAGCAGCTCCACAGCCACCAGCCCAGCCCACGCAGCCCGGGCTCTCCAGAAAAATTCATCCATCTGACACCAGGGTCAGGCCCATTTGCCGCCTACAGAAACTGCTCAAGCTTTGCACATCTTCCAAACTCATTAAAAATTAACCCCAGAAACTAGAGATTTCTGGGGTCAACTCTATCAGCCTTCTCAGTGCATCATACTCCATCGCTGCCTGCTGAAGATGGGGCAAACCTCCCCCCATGCTCTGCTGCCTGTTATTCTCCATTCCCAATGCGGGGGGCTTATATTAGTACTCACAGACAGCAACCTCTTGTTTTCCATTTATTTTAGTAGAATAGATAGCATTAATAATTGAAATTTTTTGCAATGAGAGTGGTGAAACCCTGGCCCAGGTTGCCCAGATTGGTGGTCGATGCCCCATCCCAAACATTCCCGGTCGGGTCGGACAGGGCTCTGAGCAACCTGAGCCGGTGGAAGATGTCCCTGCTCACGGCACCGGGGTTGGACTAGATGACCTCGGGTCCCTTCCAACCCAGACCATTCTATGATTCCATCCTGTAATTCTGCACAAGATTTTAAGCCATGGTGGACAGACATGGGTACCCAGGCTGGGGTGCAGGATGCACCTTTGGCTCGGCTTAAAATTGCATCATACACCTTTCGAGAGCACGACCCCAACGCCTGAAACCCAGCAATTTATTCTGTTTTATTTCATATGCAAGCCCGAGAGCAACGGTCCTGCCAAGGTTCCTGTAGGTCCTGTAACAGGCAGCGTGCAGTACTAATGCTTTGCCTGGACTATAAATATTATCGAAACGCCAAAGCGTTCAGGTACAGCTGGTAATTTCTCATGGCACAGCTGCCAAACCCTGCCGTGCAGCGTTAATTAGACCTGCGCTATAATTACAAGATAGCGGCTCCTGGTTTAGATGTAACTACACAGAGCAAAACTGTTTTCCCTTTCAAATGACTTGCAGTTCAGTTTAATTTCACAATTGTACCTCTCTGGTGTAATAACAGTATTCCTCCTGGCTTTATGCCTCTCTAAGACTTTTTTCTTCTCCCACACCATGGCAACAGGTAGATCTTCACTCCCAATGTGGGAGGCGTTCAGTGCTTTCCAAGTGCCATGGGTTACTCCCCAGCAGCTGAATATAAACAAGCCTTTCTGGAGTTGATTTGATGTAGAGATTTTAAAAATCAGAATAAGTGAGGTACCCATGCTACGCAACGTGCCAGCCCCAGGGACGGCGCCGTGTCCAGCGAGCAGAGCCTGCGTGGAGCATGTGGACGTGGCAGGGAAGCAAGGAGCCATGTTAAAGGTCATTTTTTTCATTCTCTGCTGCTTTCCGTGGGTGAGATTAATTGCTCTCCACTGCCCTGCTGTCACCAGGGCTAGCTATCAGCGTCAGATCTGTTTCCAACGGGCTGCCGCTTCCTGAGCCACCGAAGGAAGACACGCTTTCACAAACTCGTGGTTTTTCACCAACCATCACCATGCTGCCTGACCCGGGACTGGTGGGACCATGGGACCGTCCTCAAGCCCTGCCCTGCTTCGGACATGCATGCCTGGCCTTAAACCAGGCACTCAGACATTAAAATCCTCAGTATTTTGCAACTCAACATAAAGAACTTGGGGAAAAAAACTAATTAATCAACTATTTTCCTGACCATAACTCCAGTTGTGCATTCACGATACTTCCACCACCGTTCTTGGTCTGCCCAAGTCCAAAGGCAATTCTCAGTTCAGGACAGAGATCCTAAATGAAAACCTGAAGGAAACCTAACTCAGGAAACTCATTTGCTTTGTCCCCTGAGCATCCAAATACCTCTTCTACACAGTTTTAAACTAACATTTTAGCATATTATTTACACTTATCCACGTAACATACAACTATTGCGTTTGGAGCATAAGACGTTGTTCTAAAACACGGAAAATTCAAGAATATGGTTGCGAGCAAAACTGAGGGATCCTCTGAAGGGCAGGTCTCAGGATGTCCCACTGGAGGCATCTCCCACTTTTCAGCCTCCAACAAGGTTTTGGGCCGCGAGGCCGCCTGGCTTACCGGGAGGAGAGGCTCGGCTTGCCGCTCTTGCTGCAGCTGGTGTAAAGTCCCGGGCCATCGTCGAAGAAACTGCCCAGAGCCAACTTCTGCCTGATGGACTCCCGCTCATTCTTCTGGGCCTGAAAGGGAAGGGCGACAAGAAAGGATGAAGCCGCCGGTCACACCGGTGTGCACGCAGGAGAGCTGATGATGATGCTGATGATGCCCAGCATCGCCCAAGCTGTCTCCCACCCTTGGGCGGACCACATAGCCCATCCCAACAGAGAAGCCCATCTGCGTCTCTCTCTCTCCACATACTGATAGATGGGTACCTATATATACACACACATCTGGTAGATACCTAATGCATATACCGCTATCTGTATCTATATCCATATACAGCCACGGAGGCCACACTCGCACCATTAGCATCTTCCACTTCCCTGAGCAGCCTCCAAAACCACACACTCCTTCTGCCAATGTGCTTAAAGATGTATTTTTAACCATTGCCATCAAATTGCACACAGTTTTAAAAATGTGGTTTTGTAGATATGTTTTTTTGAATAATGGCAAACTACAAAGGGATTTGAAATTAACCACCCATCAATGATTATGGAGATGACTGTGGAATCAATGTGCAATAAATGAAAATCACAGTTCTAGATTCAAAATTAGTACCAGTACTATCGTGGTGTCTGTCGCTAACAGATTATCTGCCAACGCTGACAATAAATTCATACAAGGTGGCAAGTTATTGATAGAAGGAACATTTTGAAGCCCTCAAACATTTCATTTTAAAATAACACATAATACCCGATCAAGAATACACAACAAAAGAAAACATAGCAGGCAAGCATGGGCTGCTTCCACGGTGTTAATTAATATAACTGTGCTTCCCATATTTCACCTGTCTCACTAAAAATAAAGCACCTTTTTTTGATACAAGGAAGTGAAATGCAAATTATTAACTTAAAATAGCTAATAATTTAATTCCAGCTCCAGTGCTGACTACATACATTACATTATCACACTGCCCATTATATAGTCGATCCCTTACCAAAATACATACTTCATTTGTAACCCAACTCCTTTCATTTAAAGTATTAAAAATAACGCCCGTGGCATCAAGTGGTATCAAGTTTTTGGGTTCAGCTCCCAGTTTCCGAGGTTCCACCCAGACTGCGCAGCTATGTTTTTCTGCCTTGTTTTTTTCAGGTTTCAGTAATCGATGCCTCGATCACACAGAGGCAGTTAGATTTAGAAGAAAAAATAGCCAGCCAGGTGGTGAAGGCAGCACAGTGAAAAAAATAAGTAAAAATGAATGAGAAATATTTTTTAATGGACTGAAAGCAGAGACAGGGTTGCCTGTGCCGTTTCCTCATGCTGCCCGTCGCACGATGCACGTGGGTGTCTCCCCTGTGAGTGCCAGCTGCATCCCTCAGCACCACAATATTTCATGAAGTCACGGATACCTAGCCTCCCCGTTTTTCCAACTGGGATGATCCTCTCCCACATCTTCCCGTCTACTTCTGATTTTCCTTGTGTTCCGACAGAAATGCGTGGATGAACAAGGAGCTCCTGGACGAACTCAGACAGAAGAAGGAAGCCGACAGAGGTGGAAGCAAGGACAGGTACCCTGGGAGGAATACAGGGAAATTGTCCGAGCAGCCAGGGATCAGGTTAGGAAAGCCAAAGCCCTGATAGAATTATCTGGCCAGGGACATCAAGGGCAATAAGAAAAGTTTCCGTAGGTACATCGGTGATAAAAGGAAGACTAGGGAAAATGTGGGCCCAAGGAAACGGGAGACCTGGTTACCCAGGACATGGAGAAGGCTGACGTTCTCAATGACTTTTGTGCCTCAGTCTTTACTGGCAAGTGCTCCAGCCATGCTGCCCAAGTTGCAGAAGGTAAAGGCAGGGACTGGGAGAATGAAGAACCACCCAGGGTACAAGAAGATCAGGTTCAAGACCACCTAAGGCACCTGAAGGTGCACAAGTCCATGGGACCTGATGAGATGCATCCGCGGGTCCTGAGGGAACTGGCGGATGAAGTGGCTAAGCCACTATCCCTCATATTTGAGAAGTCGTGGCAGTCCAGGGAAGTTCCCACTGACTGGAAAAGGGGAAACATAACCCTTGTTTTTAAAAAGGGAAAAAAGGGAGACCCGGGGAACTACAGGCCGGTCATTCTCACCTCTGTGCCCAGCAAAGATCATGGAGCGGATCCTCCTGGAAACTATGCTAAGGCAGATGGAAAATAAGGAGGTGATCGGTGACAGCCAACATAGCTTCACCAAGGGCGAATTGTGCCTGACAAATCTGGTGGCCTTCTACAACGGGGTTACAGCACTGGTGGAGAAGGGGAGAGCGACAGACGTCATCTACCCAGACTTGTGCAAAGCATTTGATGCTGTCCTGCACGACATCCTTGCCTCTAAATTGGAAAGACATGGATTTGATGGGTGGACCACTCGGTGGATAAGGAATTCCCGGTGGATAAGGAATTGGCTGGATGGTCGCACTCAAGGAGTTGTGGTCAACAGCTTGAAATCCAAGTAGAGACCAGTGACGAGCGGCGTTCCTCAGGGGTCGGTACTGGGACCGGCACTGTTTAACATCTTTGTTGCTGACATGGACGGTGGGATCGAGCGCACCCTCAGCAAGTTTGCTGACAACACCAAGCTGTGTGGTGCGGTCGACACGCTGGAGGGAAGGGATGTCATCCAGAGGGACCTGGACAGGCTTGAAAGGTGGGCACGTGCCAACCTCATGAAGTTCAACAAGGCCAAGTGCAAGGTCCTGCACGTGGGTCGGGGCAACCCCAAGCACAAATACACGCTGGGCAATGAGTGGATTGAGAGCAGCCCTGAGGAGAAGGACTTGGGGTATTAATGCATGAAAAACCGAGTATGAGCCAGCAATGTGCGCTCGCAGCCCAGAAAGCCAATCGCATTCTGGACTGCATTAAAACAAGCGCGACCAGCAGGTCGAGGGAGGGGATTCTGCCCCTCTACTCCGCTCTCGTGAGACCCCACCGGCGGTCCTGCATCCAGCTCTGGGGCCTCCAGCATCAGAAGGACATGGACCTGTTGGAGCAGGTCCAGAGGAGGGCCATGAAGATGATGAGAGGGCTGGAGCACCTCTCCTATGAGGACAGGCTGAGAGAGTTGGGGTTGTTCAGCCTGGAGGAGAGAAGGCTCTGGGGAAACCTTATAGCGGTTATATAAAGGGGGCTTATAAGAAAGATGGAGAGAGACTTTTTACAAGGGCCTGTAGTGACAGGACAAGGAGCAACAGTTTAAAACTGAAAGAGGGTAAATTTAGATTGGACATAAGGAAGAAGTTCTTCACAGTGAGGGTGGTGAGGCACTGGGACAGGTTGCCCAGAGGAGTTGTGGCTGCCCCATCCCTGGAAGCGTTCCAGGCCAGGTTGGATGGGGCTTTGAGCAACCTGGTCTAGTGGAAGGTGTCCCTGCCCATGGCAGGGGGGTTGCAACTAGGTTTATCTTTAAGGTCCCTTCCAACCCAAACCATTCTATGAAATCAGGAACCCAAAGCACATTTCCACCTCCTCCTGCCCAGCCGGGACAGCACATCCCAGCCTCCACGCCAGCTGAGACCGCTCCCTCCCTCAGCAGCATACCTACCTACTCTAGTGTGTGCTGAAAACTAGTCGTCTTTGCATTAAAATACTCATAAACACAGGCACACTTTCACATATTTACCCCTTTCAGATGGGGCTGTCTCTCCACATCTTTTTTAATTTTGCTCCATTTCCCACTGAGACGCAACTGCTCCCAGTTTGCCATCTGTACATTTAATCAATGTGCAATTTGTTTTCTCCACCAGGTCATTACTGAGGATACTAAATAACACGGCTCCCAGGACTGAGCTCAGAATATCCCATTTTATAAACCAGACACAGGCTAATGACCATAAAGAAATCAAGAGTCCTATTTGTTATTATAAAATAGGGAACAGTTACTAAGGAATAGAATATACCTAAGGGAACTGGACCTCAGGCTTTAGATAAATTACCCAACAGCTGCTATATACATCCTGAGCCGGGTATTGAAAACTATAAATTGAGAAGGAAAATTGCAAGTGGTTTTTTGGCTATCAAATATACTTACTTGGTATATAAAAAATAATGGATCAAATACTCAAAATGCAAAGGTACTAGCAAGAAGAACATAAACCCATGTTATTCAAACATGTATTTTGACACTGAATAAAAAAATGTATGTATTTCCGAAAGAGGGGTCTGGTGTAGAGCTGAAGTCTGGTCCAGGCCATTATTTTAAACAAAAGGCTGCTTTTTATTTTTAAGGCAAAACAGTTTTGGGCGGATGTTTTCCTTCTTACCATTGACCTTCCAATTCGGAAGGTCAGTATCTACCTTTGTTTAAGTACACAAATAAAAACACTATGTCAGATTATGGCCGTGACTGCCTACATGTAAAATGCTTTACACAACCGTTTCAGCAAAGGCAAATTGCCAGGAGAGGTTCAGCCTTTCCCCACAGCGGACTCAGCACACCATTTCCGCAGCCCCGGCGCCCGCTGTAATTATTGCTGGTTATAAATCTATTGCAATCACCTCGCTGGTGTTTGCAGATTATACAGAACCGTTTGTGCTCTTCACCACCCGCCTCCCAACACGTGCCGGCACCCAGCCCGTCCCCGACACGCTGCGGCACCTCGACACCAAAAACCCCCCATTTTTGGTCAAGAGCCTGAATTTATCCAATAAATGCCTTCTTCCCACACGACCCCATCCCTGGGGGCACACGGAGGTACCGCTGATGCCGGGGGCCGTCCCTGACCCACCCGATGCAGGATGGAGAGCGGACCCCCACAACAGTGGGCACAAGATTTCTGCAGTTTTCTGGGAAACCGAGCAAACTCCATACTGTGTGATTTCTGTCATTTATGAAGTAGTAGCCAGACTATTCTTTTCACCATGCTATTTAGCATGCAGGCACCTGTACTAGCAGCCTTTACTCATGACAGATATCACCCGAAATAGCACATAAAATTGCACATGGAAGATTTATTTGGCGTTGAGGTGTAGCAGTGATTTGCCAGGCTCCTCGTCGTGCTCTGAGACCCCCCACCTTGGGTAGAGCAGCCAACTCCTAATAACAGCTGGGGACGGCACTTCTGGAGTTGTGCCGATCGGTACCAAACCTGGACCGAATACCAGGCATGCTTTGCTAAGGCTCTGCCTGTTTGGAGAGGGAAGAGTCTAATTACACAGGGAATTACAGATTAATGGGTGCCAGCAACACTTTGGCAGAGCCCTGTCCCAACCAGGCAGTGCCACTGCAATGCAAGGGGTTAAAAAGCAGCGAGGCCGGCGGAGGCTGGATGCCCGGAGCATCCATCCATCGGTGCCAAACAGGGTGCACAGCGCCGGGACACAGCCGGGCCACCGAGGCTATTTTTGCCAGGGTCTGTCATTACCAGCCATGGACAATTACTATATTTAAAGTTGCAGACCCATAGGCAGCACCTTATTTTATCTCTGTAAAGTACAGGGGCTATTCTTGGATTTACAAGCAGAAATTGTAGCCACAGAATATTTGTTTTTATCTCCTTTTTCTTCATGGCAGATTTGCTAGTAAACGCATACCCAAGTCAAACTTGCGTATCTCAAGCCACATGGCAAATTGCCTTAAAACCCAGGGGTCTCGAGGTATGAGAACGCGTTTGGAAACATCTCTTCGCGTTTTCTTTATCGTAAAGTGATATGGAAACGCAGAGGGAGGAAGGTTTGCTGCCCTGTGCCTGTGCATTAAACACCGCCGAGCGCTTCCCTGCTCCGGCACCCCAAACCCAGCACCCTGGGAGGGTCTCGGGCAGCGATTCGGCGGGTCCCCCTCCAGCCGAGAAGGCGACTGTGGGCAGACAAAAGGCTCCTTTTAGTCCCTTACCTTTTTATAACTCCCCTCCCCGGCCGGCACGGCTGCTTTCCTGATGACGTCACCCATGCCATCACCCTCCCGACTCATCTCCTTCGCTCCCAGGTCCTCACGTGGCGGGCGCGACGTTCCCGCCGGGGCATCTCAATCCTTCCTCCGCTCTTCAATCGGCACCGTGGGATCGGACGCCGGCCCCCCAAGAGCCAAGACCTGCGGCAGCCCACCGTCCACCGTCCAGGGATGCTTCCCCGGCCCCTCTCGCTTCCCGGCCGCTCCGGAGCACCTTGCTTTTCCCTAATAAAGTCAACGGCGGCGTCGGAGCCTCGGCCGGCTGATGAGAGGGAGGCGAAGGCTGCACGGGCCAGGGAAGTCGCGTCCTCCTCCAGCCACTGCCAGCGCCGGATAAAAATAGCCCCGAGCCCTCGCCAGCTACACAAGGGCAGGAAAAAAACCCGGTGTCTGATGTCAAAATCCAAGCCCGGTGGCGTAGTCACGGCTGGAGGGGGCAGGAGGAAGGGGCTTTCTCCCGGGGTTTTCACCGTGGAAGTTTATCTTAACGAAATCCTGGCGGATGGAGGAGCTGCCCGCGGCCGGCGCGGTCCTGGAGGATGGGCAGTCACAGCAATATTAACTAGAGACAAAGTTTTGTTTTCACTGAAAGGACCCCAGGGAGCTATTTCTTGGCTAAACCAGCTTTTTAAGGTGCAAAAAAAAAAAGTTTCCAGGAATTAACCAAGAGCTCAAAACGGCATCCAGCCTTAACCTGCCACCCGTCTTGTGGGCTGGCAGAGCCTGGGGACCCCCGCACCGCCTGGTCCCTGCTCAGGGGTGGCTGAGCACCCCAGCCCCGGCTCCCATGGGGGGGCTCCGTGGGCTCGGCAGCCCCCAAACCTGCACCACTTAGAGCTCCAGCAGTCCTGCTCGGAGATCCAGGCTTCCCAGGCACGGCCACTGCTCCCCGACCCCGCACAAATCCTGCTCAGTCCTTGCCGAGATCCCACCTGTGACGCACCCATCACGGTGTGCAACGTTTGCTCTGGATCAGCTGCGGGTGAGGCAGAGATCGCGTGCTCGGGGCAGGCATTTCTATAGGGAATCCTTAGAAAGATTGGAATTTATGCCACAATTTCGCAGTGATCCTCAAAACGTGGCACACCAGCAGCAAAAGCACTGATTTCTGGTGCAACACAACTATGCAGCACGCTAGATAAGTAATTTTAATAGCCCTACAAAGTTTACATCTTTAAATGATGTATCCAAGTCATGCTGACATCATTTCACCTAAAATGCATATTCTAGTCAGATTACTGTCTCTGACAACATACAAATTATGCATCATGGCGTTACTCTACTCTGAAGTTTCAGGCAAAACCAGTAATAATAAACAGGATTGTTTAATTCCATTCTTGTCCCAGGATGCTGCTTTGTAACTATAATTCCCAAATGAAACAAAGTGGTTCTCTGGATATTTCATTATTTTTAGTTCCCCTCTACCACTGACTCATTGTGTCCTTTCCTGCTGTTGCTAAATTAACTTCCTCTCCTGGCCGTGGGGATGGATCCTGACACAATAAATCTGAAAAAAACCCACAAATCCCATAGCCCGACAGGAAGGATGTGGTGGCCAGGAGCACCGGGCTGGGGGCTGAGCCTGCGATTTGCCACGGGCTTCCCTCCCCACCGCCCCAATTCGGGACAAGTCCCCGCATCACCCTGCCCTCGTCCATCAGAGGGGGGATGTCCCCGTGTATTTTTTTAAAAGGTTTTATCCCCCATCCCAGGTTTCAGGCCAGCTCACCTCTGCCCTGCCCTCCGAGCCGGGATGGAGCTGGGAGGAGCATCTCCCCACCAGCAAAGAAAAGGCCAAGTTTAAACTCCGGCTACCGAAACCACAAGGGAAATGAATTTTGTGGTTGTCTCGGCGCAGGGACCAAACCCTTTGGTGTTCAGCCCCTTCCCCACCTGATGCAAAAGGCCACGGCAGGCAGACGGGCAGCACCGCTGCCTGCGCCGGACCACCCTGCCAACACCTGAAACTGTCCCTCCGGTGCTCCGCCGGCACGGGGGAGAGGCGGCCACGGCCACCTCAGCCTGCTTTTTTCTTTTTATAGCGTGAAGGGAAAATTCAGAACAGGCGTATCTGGAGCAGGTCAGCCGGGGTGTCCCTGCTGCAGGAGCAGACGGCCACGGACCCAGCGCCGCGGGGAACGCACGGGCCGGGGACGGTGGCACTCGAGTCGTCCTTAAGCGAGGCGAGGAAATAGGACACATCCAGTTTTATGGGCTTGAAACACGCGCTGATTGCTTACGGAAAAGCAAGCAGCTAAATTTAACTCTGCTGTGCATAGGTAACGCTTGCTTGAGTCGATGAAAAAGCCCCTCAGTGCTGTTTCGGGGAGGAAACCACCTCTCCCCAGCTTTCTGTTGGGGATCAGCTCCCACACACCGCCAGCTACCAAGTTAGCAGATAAAAACCCTAAATTCCCAGCGAAGTTCAACGAAAGCACTCCAAGCACCCTCCCTGCCAAACCAGTGTTCACGGCCACGGGGCGCTCAGGCCAGGGCATCGAGGTGACTTCCAGATTCATAGAAATCTCCAGTTGCCAGAACTATTGCACAAAATGTCCCTTTTATTGTAAAGGTCGGAATAAATCTCTTCTGAAGAGTCCCTTCACAGCACAGCGTCCTTCCAGTGCAGAGCAGCCGGTACAAGGCACTCACAACCAGTCCCTGCAAATTTCGGGATGAGGTGGACCGTGCCCTCCCTCTCTCTGATGATGCTTCCCTGAGCTTTAGCACACCAAGTGCTTTCCACCCACTTCCCAGAGCTTTTTTTTTTTCCCCATCTCTGTCTAAACAAGAAGGCCTTCAGCCTCAGCTCTCTATAACACAGGCTTTATTTTATTTTATTGTAACTGGTTTGGGATGCAGGGTCAGCGCGCTCGGCCACACGAACTTGAGGTTCCTCTGCCGTACCACGATGTAGCATCCCCTCCAGCGCGGCAGCCACGGGCGAGAGGCCAGGCCGGCAGCTCTGCCAGCGCTCTGCGGTGGGCTTCGTGGCGTTTGAGGTTTTTTCTCCAGGGCCTGTCTTTTGGGGTTATATTCTGCCATGATAATTTGTATTCACTTTAATGAAAAAGCTGATGACAGTCTGGTATTTCTACACGCCACAAAAGCCTAAAAAACCCTAAAGATACCAAACAAAATAAACCTAATTAAAAAAAAAAATTTAATGAGCATTTCATATTTTAAGCTTGTGACTTTCATGGCCCGACGTTTATGGTGCGGTGCTTGGTGAGACCCTGGGAGTGGTGGGTGCCGGCCAGCCTTGCCTGGTCCAGCCCCGCAGGGACACCAGCAACCTCCCCGTGCCAAAATTAACACCAGCACCTCCCCGCTACAGGGGTCTTTCTAAGAGACCCCTCTCAAGAAACACGCACAAACCTGGCATCGCGAGAGCCGCAGAGAGTCAAGCCCGATGCGCGCACCCGGACCAGGTCCCCACGCCCCGACCTGCCTAAGAGATGACTTCTAAGCAAATAAAAATCTCGGTTTTCACATCAGATTTTTTTTTTTTTTTCTTTTTAATTTTCTTTGCACGTGTAAAGCCCGGTAACATCTCCAGAGCGACTCTCCCGCCAGCAGATAGCTCAGACCGTGACTGATGCCAGCGCACGGAGCCAAACCCGGTTCCCACGGGCAACTGCCTGTTTGGAGACTCCTGCCTGAGGCAGGGGCACGGGGTGCCGGGGGGGTTCCTCTGCCTTTAAAAGCACATTAGAAATCAACCCAAGGAGATGATGTCAATCTAGACGTATTACCCACTCGTACGGCAGTGGCAAAGAAACACAGACGAAGCCGGCAACAGCCCCGAGAGTCCCGTTTTGCTCCATGCAAAGGCGGACCTGTCGGGCAACGCTGAAAATAGGCATTTACAGAGCAAACTGAAACACTGGCTAAGGCTTTCAGTAAAGCACTGCTAATACGCACGTTGGAATAAAACCTTTATTTCTGTGTTAAGGCCTGGATTTGCACGCTGGCCTTTCATTCTGTGCGAGCTCAGGACCTCACAAAGCATTACCCAGTGTGCGCGAGCTGACATTTTCCTTGTCAAACTGTAGGGGAAATACGGAGCCCTAAATAAAACGTTTGGCATGGGAAAATAAATCGGTATAAAATAGGAAAAGAGAAATAACTAAGGGAAAAATACACGGCACGAAAGCGGCAGCAGCCTGCGTGACTCCAGGATGCGGCCACGGGAAAGACGTCAGATGCTGGGACCTCCCGACCATGGAGAACCTGCCCTAAATTCAAAGCGATGAACCTGATTTAGCCACATCCAAAACCCGTGGAGCACCTACGGCCACCTGCATTTCCGAGAGCAGCAGGGACAGCTCATTTATGGTGCGAAACAGGACTTTCAAGGCAAGGCACGACATATGACAGAAATACCCTCCTCTTCCTCGGCACCCGCCTGCGCTGCGCCCCGTCCCCAGCACCCTCCCTGCCGCGCAGCTTATGTCCCAGCCCTGACGTGGTCATGTCAGAGCTTTTCTGCTGAAATTCTCCAAAACAAACACGTTTTCAAGTTTTCCCCGTGCGTTGGCTTGTTCCTCTATTTGGTTTATTTTTAGTTTATTTAGTAGCTTCGAAAAAAGGGGTGCGAGGAGGGAGAAGAGCAGAGTTACACACTGTCACCCTCCTCCCCCCGGGGCACTCCGGGCAGCCACCAAAATCCGATCATTGCTGGCTTCCAGGCTGATCCGACCCCCGGGATTGCCAGCCACAAAAGAATTAAAACTTGGCCTTTAGGTTAATGGGTTTGGGAGGGGGCTGGGGTTGCTCCTAATCTTTGCGGTGTCGTAGGAAGGTTTTGAAACAGATTTCATTTGAAAAACCACTTCTCTGGACTTCTTTCTACGACGTGCATGCTTTCTGGCTGTTCTCACTCTACTATTTCTTGGTTTGGAGGAGAGGAACCAATTCATAAACAAGCAAGCAGATGAAAGCAGATAAAAGGCAGCAGCGCTGCCGTCGCAGCAAGCCCCAGCGCATTAACATGCAGGGATGCTGGCCAGGCCTGCGCCGCAGCCGCGGCTCGGCATCGCTCGCCCACCGCCACGGACCAGCTTCCACCCGGGAAACAATGCGCAACCTTTAACCCTTGCGTTCCTACGAGTACGCCGGGAAAACATCCGCTGCGCAGAAACAATGGCACCATTTATTAAGGCAGCAGAGAGCAACAGGCTCGGAGCTGCAGAAAAATCGGATCCCCTAAAACAGAGGCTGAAGAAAAACCGGGATTTTTTTTTTTTTTCTTGCAAAGGAGCTAAAAATGGAAATTCATTTCCAGAAGCATTTGCTAGATTGAAAGCATTCAGCGAAAAATCTTTTCAACTCTTCTCTCTCTCTGTACATACACACGCGTTGGCATCTTTTCCCTTCCTGATATATTTTGCAATAGGAGATCTTTTGTCCTAAAACACAGGTTGAAGTTTGAATTAAACGCGGCGGTGGGGGAAAACGAGGAAGAGCAGCTGTCCTGGGCAAGGCCCCGTCTCCCGAGGGTCCAGCTCGGCCGCCGGGAACGCCTGTTGGGTATTTTGCAAAACACGCTCCACCGCACGTACGCAAACGCGTTTCTCGGCACCGCCGTAGCGGACGGACAGGCGCTCGTGCATTTAACGATCCGCCTGGACCGTCGAGCCCTAAATGTGCCGTTATCCCACGCAGGTGCACCCACCGGCACCCACCCTCTCTTCAGAGGGAAACGAAGCCGCAATAACAACCCACCCCAAGCTCTCGCTCGCCCCGCTACGAGAATCCTGACACGGCTGTCAGCGGTGCTGCCAGGCCCCACGGCCCCCCCGGGAACGGGGGCGACCCTGATGGATGCTCAGAGAGGGCAAAGCCGACCCCCCAACCCATCACCCGCTCTTGCGCGGCTTATTTAGCAGAACGAACCACAACAAGACTGCGTCTGAAAATAATTATCTTGCGGGTCAGCCCTCACGCTTCGATAAATCTGGAAAGCGCAGAGAAAAAAAAAAAAAAAAAATCCTCCCATTTATTCTCTCCTCAAATTTACATCGCCGACTCCCAAAAGCACAAAAACCCGCAGCTGGCTGGCTCACGGGGAGCAGTTTCATCCAGGCAGGTGGACGGCGAGCGGGGTGCAGGGAGTGGGGTGCAGGGAGTGGGGTGCAGGGAGTGGGGTGCAGGGAGCGGGGTGTAGGCAGGAGTGGGGTGCAGGGAGTGGGGTGCAGGGAGTGGGGTGCAGGGAGCGGGGTGTAGGCAGGAGTGGGGTGCAGGGAGTGGGGTGCAGGGAGCGGGGTGTAGGCAGGAGTGGGGTGCAGGGAGTGGGGTGCAGGGAGTGGGGTGCAGGCAGGAGTGGGGTGCCAAAGCCACCCCCCCCCCCCACGGGTCGAGCGCATCCCCGGTGCCTCCGAGCATCGCACGGCGAGTACAAAAGCCCCCCCCGGGCGAACAGACTTTTCGGGGGCTTCTCCCCACCACCGCTGCCTCGCCAGCCCCGGGGGGGACACACACACCAGCCCAGCAAGCTCGGGCTGCCCGGAGCCCCCCCGGGGGGGGGTCAGTCCGTGGTAATAAGGGGGGGGCCAGGCCTGTTTCGCCCCTTACCTGGTAGGAGCAGTTTTCCTGGTGGACCATCTCCGAGCATCATCCGCCGCTGCCGCCCAGCTCCGCAGCCGGCCCCCCCCCCCCTCCCTCCCTTTCAACCCCCGCGGGGTCTCCGGCCCCGGAGGAGGAGGAGGAGGATGGGAAAGAGGAGGAGGAAGATGGGAGCCCGGGCCAGCCGGGAAGATGGATGCTGCCGCGCTGCTCCGCCTGCGCAGCGGCAGCCCCGGGGGGGGGGCGGCCGGTCCCGCCCCCGCCGGCACAAAGCGGGGGGGGCACCGCGTCGGACCCCCCTCCTCCTCCCCAGACACTGCGCTATGGGTGGGAAGTCCCGTGTCGTGTCGTGGTCCCCCCCCCCCCCCCCCCCCCCCAGCCCCGGGGCGACGCTGCGGCAGCCGCAGTTCCAGCCCCCCCCCGTGTCCCCCCCCCCCAAGTCTGCGGCAGCACCGTGCTGGGGGCTGGGGGGGGCTGGGGGTCTGGATGGCGGCTCCATGGAGCACAGCCGCCGGCATCGGCTCCCCAAAACGCTGCGAGACACCGGGGTGTTAAATAAAAAAGGAGCAGGTACCTTTCTTTTACCCTCCGCCGCAGAAACGTAGCGCAGGTTTTGGGTTTTTTTTGTTTTTTTTTTTCCTGGAAAAAGGCTCTGCCCTACATTTCCAGCTAATTATACATCCACCCTGCAGAGAGGGTGAAGCATGGGGGGGGCTCTCCGCTACGGCACCCACCCGGGCTGGGCTTCGACCGCGGAGGAGACCCCATTTTGGCCACACTTGGGGCCGGATGGAAGCAAGGGCCGTCTCCGGACACGTTTTTCCCCCCAAAAAGGCCTGTGAAGATCAAGCAGATATCCAGCCAGGATGTTTTCTGCAGGGCAATGGCTGGGTGGGCTGCACCCCCGCCCCCCCCCATTGCTGCGCACCCAGCGGGAATTCACTGCCGTTTTGCAGAATACCCCGCTGCTACCCCAAAATAACGCTGTGAGGTTATCAAACTTTCTGCCCTGTTTGCAGGCTCAGGCTGGAGGCCTGACGCATGGAGGGAACCGAACCCTGATTTTGCTTTCTATTTTAAAAGTCCTTAATAGGAGAGACTGGACGGAGCGGCGGGACAAGCAGATTATCATTCTCTGCCTTTGCGATCTGCCGAGCGCTGGGCTCTCGTAGCTCGGTTCGACTTCACCACTCATTCTCCAGGGGGTAACACATACCCCAATAGCCTCATTTGCAAATTTTTGGGGCTAGGCTGGCCCTGGCCGCAGCTGGGGGCGAGGACACAGCCAGTCTCCCATTCAGGCCCTATTTCTGGCTGGACACGGCCCATCCGAGGGGCACCGGGATGCCCAGAGAGCGACGGCAGCGCCACAGGCTGGGCTTGCACCGTGCACTGGGTGCTCTTACCCAGGCAGGCGACAGCGTTTTGGCTCGCAACTAAAAGAAACTCCATGCCTCACCTTCCTTCCTTAGGCAAATAGGGCTTTATTCTGCTCCTAGTCGCCGCCCGCTGTGGCTAAGTTCAGAAACGCACATGACTCTGAAAACCAGAAACACTTGCTCGCGAGGCGTCTCAGATTTGATTCCCTACGCCAGATGTGCCTCTAGAAAAAAAGGCCTTTGTAGGACCATCGCTCTGTCCCAGCTTTCCCAGCTTCTCACCCGCCCAAACAGGCCGGAGCAGCCGTGGGCGGACGGAGAGTCCCTCGAGTCCCGTGCAGCTGGGCGGCACGGATGGGGACAAACACCCAGACCCTCCTCCCCGATGCCCTCTCCCCTACAGGAGGAGAGCTTTAAAAAAAATAGAGCTTTCATTTAAAAAGAAAAAAAAAAAAAATTCTGCATAAGTTTTTAAGAGAGGATGAAGTCGTGCCTATTTTTTACCGGATCTGCAAAGAATCCCATTCAACGAGGCAGGTATTTCCAAACATCAAAATAAAACATCCCCACTCTTCAATATACTGCATAAATCTCGGGCTTGCTTTGGAAAAAGTATCTGTGGCAAGCTAAAAGCAGCTCCACGTATTACATAATCTCTAATGCCATTTATTATGTGCATCACAAGGAAAACTCCTGAAATTACCCCCCGCTTCCCACGTGCGGGTCTATCTATAACAGCAGTGACTCAGAGCCGCTCCGCGTGCAGCAGATCCCCGGCGGGGACTGCACCAACCTCCCTGCACCCAGGTCTGCTGCGGCACGGGGCGAACCCCCCCCCCCCCCCAACCTATTTGTCATCTTATTCCTTTTGCAAAATGACCCGAGGGACAGCGCTACCTTTGGCTTAGCATGTCACCTGCTGCAGCAAAGCCACCCGTTTGCAGCAAGGCTCTTCCCACCGGGGCAGATGCAGGTGGAAAGGGCCAGGCATCGTCCTCAACCTCTGGATTCGCTCCTCTGTTCTACATCCATTTGCGATTACCCGTTCAGAAATGAGGCGGGCAGGCAGGTAATAATTAAAGCAATGAGTGATTAAATTGAGTGAAAGACTGCTGGCAGTTGTCCAGGTGGGTCAATGGGAAAGGATGCTCCTGGATGAAGGCGGTGAAGAAGCGCTGCTGCCCTCTGCAGAGGCACAAGCCAGCGGGAAGCCCCAAGGAAACCCCCAGGGACCCCCAACAGCCCCTCTCAGCTGGGAAGAGAAACCCAGGAGGTATTTGCACTGCCTCCTTTTGCTTTTCGTATTGAGGCACCCTCGAACTTTGGGTGTCTTACACCACTTGTGAGACGATCTCGACAAGTTTTCCTGAAGCTTGCCCCAAAACGAGCTCTGAACTAGAAACGTGTGGTTCAGAAAGCCCTGGAGAACATCTCCAGGGGGTCTGACACCAAGCTGGGGACACCAGCACGCAACACTTCCTTTCAAAACCCCCGCTCCAGGTCTTTTCCAGAGGGTTGGGGAAGATGCTGCTCAGGGGCAGGGTCAATCTGGGCTGAGCAGTCCCCAAGCCTGGACCTGTGCTGCCATTAAGTTGGGCCACCAGGAACAGACCAGTCCCGATGCCCTGGATGTTTGCAGGGCTTCAGGGGTGACGACACAAGAAATTCAATCCCGCGGCACAGGCAGCAGTATCCCTCCACTTACTCCCCACAGACGCACCACCGGGGCAGCTGCCCCGCAGAGAAAGAAGATGCAGCTTTACCAGATACACTATAATTCTCATAGTCAAACAACAGGATTTCATTAATTATCCATCTATGGAAGACGAAAACAGCTGGTATCCCCAGTTCTGGGGGAAAATATATAATTTCTGATTCTCTGCACAACTTTTAGTTGGTTTTTTTCTGTGGGTTTTTTTTTGTTTTTTCTTTTTTAAACTTACAGAAAGCCCCCTGGCTGGGTCCCCCAGCACATCCCCAAGCCTGGCCCTCTCTAGCAGCTGTATCCACAGCACAAGGTGGCAGACGCAGGCAGCACCGTTCCCCCAGGCAGGCTGGCCCTGCCTGCCCCCATCGCAGCCCTTTGTGCTACACCTCTGTCCCAGGACCGAGGAAATCATTAACAGGGGAAAGGGGGTAATACACGGAGGTTATCAACTCTCCCATCGTCATTCCTACTCGGGGAAAACACTCCTTAAAAAAAAAAAATAAAGCAAACCCTCCCGTTCGCACTGCCTGGGAGCAGAGGGCAGCCGAGCGGGGAATGTTCTCGCCGCCGTGGGAGGGAAGGGAAGGGAAGGAGCCTGGACGCATTACTCACATGAAAGCCACGAACAGCCCTTTTCCTTATGCGTTTGTCATTTCTCACTGTCCCACACATTTATTTTTACACACACGTGTCCTGCGCTGCGTGCCTGAACCCCACCAGCTGCAAGGACTTACACAGCCCTTCAGCCCAAGAGCTATGCGAGGGGAAAGCAAAGGGTAGGAGCAGCTTTGATTCACCAAGGCAGGCTAGCGATGGGTTCCCTCATCTCCGATGAAAACACCAGAAACTTTTTCCCGCCCGCAGTCATTCCTTGAGGGGCCTTATCAGGTTGAGCGCTGGGAAAGTTTATTTTTCGGGTTGGTATCAGCCGATCCATCTGGCTGATACAAAAAGCTAGTCTAAATTAACACACTTTTTCTTCATATCTCAAAATAAATACGCAGCTGGATCATGTGGCAGGTGAAAATGAGGGAGGAGTTGAACACCGCATCACTAGCAGAGGGAGAGGCAGGGAGCCCGCCCGAGCGAGCCTCACCGACCTCTCCGGGATGCTCCCGCTGACCCGATCCCCAGCACAGCGAGCTTGCGGGGAACTGGGAATTGTATCCAGCATCATGGGATTTCAGCTTTATTTGCTGATGATTTACTGGGAGTGATGGATTTAGCTCTTCTTTAAGCCGAGCTAAAGCTTTTCCAGGGTTTAAATCTAGCAAGAAAAAAACTGAAAAAGATTATTTTTTAATCAGTTAATACTAGACATCTGCTTGGAAAGGGCAGTATTTGTTTGGATTACATTCATATATAATGCTTTAGACTATTACTTTTTTATTTAAGGAAGATGATGCTGAGGTGTTTTCCATCATTTTGGATGTGTTACTCTTCTCTACGAGGGGATAAACCTGTGACGGTTTAAGAATCCAAACAGTGCCCTTCCCTCCTCCATGCCCCTTCTACTTCCACGGAGGTTTCTGGAGTCATTTACAAGCAGCAGCTCTACAAATCCCTCCTGAAGCACAGGGGTACCAACTGATCAATTTTTAGGGATAAATACTTGTGCCCTGAAATGTTAGAATAAAACTCTTCTTAGTCTTCCGAGGACCAAATTTGACATTATCAGGGAAATGCAGGGGAAAAACCCCACTCTATAGTGAGTTACTGTTATTTTGGAATACCTGCATGACTGGGGAATGAAGGAGCACCAGGAAGGGTACCTGTTGCATTTTTATTTTGATGCAGAAGTGCACATCTTGCATTTTTAACAGTCTCATGCTCCATTTTTAGCGATAAAGAGATTTGTCCAAAAATGTCAGTTTTCTACACGTCCCACAGACGGCATCCTTGCCATTACATAATCAAACCATGACTTTCTCTTCCCTCAAAACATGGAACAGAAGGTTACAGCAATTTCACATTCTGATACCGCTGATGCACAGGATGTCAAACGCTTTACAGGGAATTGGGGTGAGTAATTTAAGTCACCCAAGTATTTATAACTTTCTGGTGATATAGAAGTGACAAAATACACGGTAAACAATCAGACTTTCCCATGAAACCCATCTAGAAAGACTCACTGATACAGTTCACAGGCTTAATTTTCAATTGTACAATTTATAAGCTGGATCACACGTGCTTAACGGAGTATTTACAAGCGCTCTGATGATGAGCAGGTATGATAGCCCACCAAGCATTTACTGCTAATGAATGGAGAACCATTTCACCGACCAGCTCCTAAGGAGCATGGGGAGACAGCAACAGAAAAGCTACAGCTGCCTCCTTGCAATTTTGTTTATACTCTTAAGAACAGGCCGGTCTTTTGAAAATGCAGTATTCACGGTATGCAAAATGCTATGGAGAACACAAGCTTTTCAGCAGGACAAGGTAAACTTGTAAGTTTTTTGCATTAGCATCAATAAATTAAAAAATGTTACAATCCACCTCCCTCCGCAGCACTATTTCTGTCCCATTTGGGAGAGGATTTGTAGCAAATCCCATCAGCTACAAACAATTTTCAGCATTTTTGGCCTGTACATGCAGACGGCGCAGTGCAGGAGACCCGACGTCCCGTGAAGGCAAAGGGGCTGGGGTACCCAGAACAAACCCACGCGTCGCTCAGCCACAGCCTATTATTTTCACGTTGCCTCGACCAAACCAAAATCAAACCTCGCCCACCGGCTCTGCCCGCAGCCGAACCGGCCCCGGGGATAACTGACCCCCAGCAGCGTCCCCAGCCGGCCGATGGACCCAGACGTGCCCCCGCCAGCGCCGCCCGGACCAGCTGCGTCCGACCTCATCCTCCTCCTGCCTTCGCCAGCAGCAGCCAGGCACCGGCATCCGCGCCCGGCACGGCCACGACAGCCCGTACCCCCCGACTGCGGCTCAAAAGCCCATTTTCTGCTCCGAGCCGTGCCCGGGGGGGGATGCTGGCACCTGCGGGAGGAACCCAGCAGCTCCCCAAACCAACTGAAATCTTACAGAAAACATCCCCGCAGCTGCAGCCGTATAAGGACTGATACAGAATAACTGAAAAGCATTAAAGCTATTTCTTCTCACGCGTGAGCGCCGAGTAACATCTTCGTCAGATCTCTTCGATAACAAATTTGGTAGAAGTTTCTAAAGGGAGCTAATAACCCAGTCACGCCTTTTCAAATTCCCCTCGCTCTGCGGCACATTCGGGCTTGCTGCCTGCAGCCTGCAGGCAGGCTTTCCTATCCCTCTTCCCCCCCTTTATTTTTTTCATTTTTCAAATATAAATTTGTTATATTTGAAAAAAATAAAGTTGCACTGGGCCCCCATTACACACCCTCACATTTTAACAGCAGGCAGGGAGAGGACCTAAAGTATTTTCCAACAATGAAGAGGGAAAAAATGGCATGAAAAGAGGGAGAAGAGAGAGATTTTCCCTGAGAGGATGAAGGACAGGGTGGCCTTCAGCTTCCTCAGACTGGGGACAGCAAGAGTTACATGGAAATGTTGATGAGTTGGAAGCACATACAGAAATCCCACGTCCCACGCTCAACACTTAGCAACCATTAAGCTACTGGTCTGGGGCCAAAAGCAATTTCTGGATGAAATATTAAGCCCTTTTAATTGTGGCAAAGTCCCAGAAACTCCAGTCCGGCCATGCAGGCAGACAGACAGCAGTAGAACCTGCATTTAAATACGGGCGATGAATTTGCCTTCAGCATGGAGCATAGCGACAGGCTGCACCTACGTTCATCCAATAACAAAAATTAAGCACTGAGTTATCAATTCTAAATTAAGTCAGTGACCCCACAGGAGTCAGAGGGCAACGTCTGCGGATGGGGACAGGATCATCCTGCCACCGGTCGCCTCGAGCCCGTCTATCCCTTCCCATTCCCCTTGTGCTTTCCGGCAGGGAGAGGCTGAGAGGGCTTATTTATGGGCTGGCTTTATATTGCAACTCATTTTAATTGCAAAATGGATGGTAAAAGCACAGAATGGGGACTTGCAGGCTGAAGAAGTAAACAAACCGTACTACAAACTCACACTGAAATTAAAAGTTTCTTTTTCAAACAGAGCCAAATACCATAAATGTGAATATACTAATACAAACAGGTAGTGGCAGTGTCCTTTACATGCTTCCACAATAAAACCCTGAGTTTACGGAGACAAACCTCCCTCTGAGTCATGGTTGGGATAAAAATAGGCGGAAGGGGATTTTTCACACAGCTCTTAAGTCTGATGTCCATAACTCCAAGCTTACTAACACAGCCTGGCAGAAATCGACTCCTTTTTTGGGGGGGGTCTACTTGCACTATGCTCACAACTCTCCAAAAATCAGTAAGCCTGAACCTCTTAATCAATAAGAATAAGAGGTTCAAACCCCTACACTGTCAAGATCAGGGTTTTTTGGAAGGATGCAGTTACGGTGTGGGAGCAAACCCAGGTCCGTGTGAGCAAAACCTGGCCCTTGCTTTAAGTTTGTTTTACATTTTCAGCCTTTAAGAAGATGGATGTAAAGATGATTTTCTGAGTTTGAGTCCCAACCTCACTGTCACTTGAAAAGGAAAAAAAATAATAATCCTCTTGTGCTGCAGCAGCCTGTAGGTCAGAAAGCTGATTACACTTAATGGACGTGGCACATTTTGCAATGGATATCAATGACAAGCTCCAAAAACAATACCATCAGTGATAACAAACTGCATCCCTGCCCGTTCCTGACACCACAGCCCTCCACGGGAGTCTGCCAGGCTGCAAAACCAGTATTTAAAATAAGACGTGAAGTTATACCCCCTCAGTAGGGCAGGCACACTGAGCAGGAGGCTGGAAAAAGCTAAAAATAACAGGATAAGCAAGGGTGGATCCCAGCTGAGCCTTATTAGTCATGGAGCGAGGGAGCTGCGCGCGTGGGGCTGCTGCCTGGTGGCAGAGCAGAACCATATAAGAGCAAGACAACGACTCTTGTCTCTTAAATCAGATTTTTCCCCTCTCCTGTTCTGCCTCAGGCACTCTTTTCCTCCGAGCAGACTTGCTCTGGCAGCCTCCAGCTTCTACTAATAATACAGTGTATTGTTTTCTGTGAGTCTTTAAAGAGAATAAAGATCACGGGTGATTCATTTTAGGGTGTCTGCTGGAATTGGACCAATATTGACAGAGGCATGTGCAGGGTTTGTTAGAGGTTTTTTGTTTTTCGTTTTTTTTTTTTTTACTTACACCATCTTTGTGTCAAAATTGAACCTTTGAGCTGAGTGATGATTGAGTCACTGGTGACAGGAGGGCCCAGCAGCGGCAGGAGGATTAATTTGGATGAGCAGAAAGGACGAGGCGCAACGTGCAGTGTTTTATCCTGGGATGAAGGCACGGGACAACGGAGGGATCAATAACCAAACCCAGCTTAGCCCGGTGGGAACCCCCTCCAAGGCTGCTCCAGCAGCACTCGGCCACCCCAGCCCCGTTCCAACCCCCCCCGCCATCTTCTCCCCTGGAGCTAATTGCAATTACAGCATCCCACCAATTCCGCCACGCTCTGCCCAGCCAGCATCAAGAGGAGCAGGGCCGTTGCCCCGCCGAGGGGACACGAGTGACACCGTCCAGTCCCTCAGCCCAGCAGACGGGTAGCAGCCCTGCACCAATGCTGCCCAGCCTCTGCTGGAGGCTGGCGGGTGCTGAGGGCACGTCCCAGGACCACCTCACCCGAAGACGTGCCTTTGCGCGGCTTGGCCACCTGGATGCCCCAAGCCAGCAAAGCGACTGCCTGCGGCTTTCCGGCACCTCCGACGCGAAAATCCCTGGGAGCGCTCAAAATACCTGGGAGCGGGGAGCAGCACGTCATCCCTGCGCAGCAGGGCTGCATTTGCACACAGCGGCTCCTTGTTCCCGAGGCCAAACCGCAGAGAATTACCATTTGTTTGCATGATAGGGGCCGTCTTCCGAGCTTTTCTAAGCATCACATTCATCCAAACCAGCGTTTGGCTCTCCTAGCCCCTTCTCCAGCAGAACTAACGCGCACGCAACGCGTTCGGCCTCTCCGCGCGCTACTCCCATCTAATTTTCGAGTTTAGATGGAATAACGATAATTAAGCAGCGAAGTAAGGCTTCGGTACTTCAACACTCGTGAAGACAAACGAGAAGTCAAACATAAAGAAGAAAAGAGAGCAGCGCTGCAGATCAAACCCCTGCCTTGGTCCCATTTCAGCCCCTGCAGCTGGCCGGGGGAATCGGAGTACTCACCCCATCCTGTGCCCTCCCACGGCCTCTGCGTTTAAGGGTATATTGGACTTCTGCATTTAACGTCAGGGACATTAAATCCACCATTACACCCCTGCACCGCCGGGGCAGGCCGAGGTGGCTCTAGGACTAAGCCCTACCTTTTGCAAACAAGCCCAGTAATGTTTTTGCAAAGCTTCAGGAACTCCCCAGCAATCGGGTATCAGCACAACCTCTTGATATGCCATTAAGCAGAAGCTGTTTCTGGGCCTCAGACTCCCTCTACAGAGAAATTAGCTTATATTTTTGGATTTTACCAACCTATCAGTGCAAAAGGAGCTGCAGAAAAGCTGCTCACAGAAAGAAAACGCTCAGAGAAGGTGTTTGCTTTCTGCAGCTGCGAGCCCAGAGCAGAAGGATAATAAATGGCATTTTAACATGAAAGTAGAGCAACAGCCAGGCAGGAGCCCTGGCTTGTAAACCAAGGAATCACGGTCAACCCTTCGCCGGCACCTCCGCGCCGAGGAGCACCTCTGCAGAAAGCAGCCCGCACACCTCCACGGCCTCCCCGCGCCCCTGCACCTTCCCAATCGGTTCTTGATGAAGTGTATGTAAAATATCTTTTGGTCCAAAGAGCTACAGCTCGGGGTCAGAGAAAGCTGCGCAGCCTGTCCTCGCTCTTCGTGGTGACTGACTGCTCCAGAGAATTTGGCTTCGGCACCTGACGGGTCACCGTTTGCTCAGAGCCACTGACGCACCAACCCGGGGAGAGCAAAGCAAAGCTCTTTATAACAAATGCAAATATTTGGCATTTTGTTCGCTTGGGGCCATTGTTTCTGCAGGTCACGCACGGGCTGTGCGGGAGCTCGCATCGACACCCCGTCTGGGGAGCAGAGCCTAGGGCTGGTCCGAAACCCATCACGGCACAGCTGGAAGGGAATGAGGGATACCAAACACCTGGGCCGTGGGAGGAAAAAGAGAAGGCGATGAGAATGCTAGCTGCTACAGCGAAGCAATTACAGCTTAAAGTTACAAAATAAATCGCCCTGGGTCTCAGGGTGCTGCTTTGGGGAGCAGAGGAGTGCTTTGCTTTGCCGCAGTGGGTATTGCTCCAGGGAATACTCATCGCCATCCCTGAAACAGCAGCAGCACGTCCAAGGCACGGAGATACTTCTGGTGGCCTTCACTGTGGAAAGTTTATTTTACCAGAAGCTGTTATTTCTCCGCCAGACATGTGTTATGTTACATGTTTACTAGTTTTCCTCCAAATACATTGCTTCAACAAGCGAAAAAATTTTAATAAAGCTACAGTTACTACATCAAGCAAGCTGGCTCTGTCTCCTGGATGAAATGCTGTCCCTTGGGGATCCAGGCAGGGACATCTGCAGGGTTGGATCCAGACATCAAACTACTCCAGCCTTGATTCCAGTTTTGTTTGATCCAGTGCAAAACATAAAAATAAGAGTAAACAGGCATGCCTTAAGCAGTGTGTTACATTCCACAGACAACACTGGCTGCAAGCTCCAGCCTCGTTAGCGCGTGGCTTCCTAAAGGCTCAGCCCTGCCCCGCCGCTGAAGCCCTTAGAAGAGTTTTTGGATGCTGCAGAAGCTCTCCACCATCTATTATTAGTACCAGCAATCTCAATGATATTAACCTTCAGCTAATTCTATGTCCAAACCATTCCACGAGTACGAAAATGCACAGATAAGGTGGGAGGGCCTGCAAACGAAGCGCTGGAGAAGATGGGAATTCAGAGTGATCCTGAAACGGCAGCGCAGCTTTCTGCTTGGTGTCGGACCCAGCCGTGCAGAGGGCTGGGATAGGGAACAGCCCGGGACCAGCACCGCAAAAACTCATCTTGCATCTTTACATCAAGCGAGATATATGTCTATATGTATATGGCAATATGGCATATAGGGAGAGACGGTACTATCTGTAAAACATGGGAAACCCTCATCCACGTATCTTATGGACAGCCTGGACTGATATTCTTGGGAAACAACAGGTATAGTTCATCCAGCCTTTGTGCAGGGAGGAGGACTGGATAAGCTCCTGAGCAACTTTTTCGTGCAATTTAAATACTCTTAAGGTATGGAAATATTAGCCATTTTGGTCACTGGAGGACATGTTTTAAAAGACGTTGACAAGAAGAGGGGGACTAGGCTGTGCAGAGGTCTGGTTTGCAGGCACGTGCCCTGATTTTCACCTACTTTGCCCTCCCCACAAGCAGACAACTGGAAAAGGTCCTGGAGATGTTTTTTCAAGGTTACAGGATGTTTCCCCGCTGCTTCCAAGGCTTCCCAGGTCAGCCTCCAGAAGGAGCAAGCTGGGAGTCTTCCTCCTAAGAACAGGCCTCTTTCATCTTTGCAAGGCACAGCTAGAAGCTGGCTTTACAATTTCCAAGCTGAGAAATAATAGATGAGAAAGCAGAAGACGAAAGAAAAGGCCAGCTAGATTGTGCCAGGATATATGCTAAGCTGTTGGATGTTATACATTAATGCAAACGCACAGCACAGAGAATTCAGTAAGGAAAAATGATTCACAGATTAATTTTTTCTTTTAAACTAGTAAGAACAGTTTATGATCAAACTCCTATCAGGCAAGGGAAACAGAGAAGAGGATGGCCACACATGACTCAGGTACAGAAATCTGGTATTTCCCCAAGTCCCTCTTTAATAAATTCAATATAGGAATTACATTAAATAAAAAGTTTAGATTAAATTTTTAATAACTCACTAAAAGCATTTCAATTCCCTACGGCCTGTACGTACTAGCAGCTTTTGTATGCATAAAGAATTAAGCACTTTAATATAGTTCTCTTTTTTTAGCGTTGCCATCTACCAGCTGAGAGAGGATTTAAATCTCAGCCCGGCACTTCCCTTTCCTCCCCAACCCCTCTGAATTGCAGCTATTTCCTCCAGCCCAGCCGAACGCTTGGATTTCATTTTAACAAAGCACGGATGAGCTGAAATAAATGGCCTTAGTACGATTTTCTCATTTAAAGGAGATCTATAGATCACTGAGCAGGAAACCCAGATTGGCGATATAAATAAGATCTACCGCTTCTGTGACGCAAATGACTCCATAGGCGCGACAGGGAAAGACAAAGCGCCCCAAAATGATACAAGCACTTGAAAAAGCTGGAAAACCTTGAAGAGAAGAGTGATTATGTAGCAGCTCACGTCTACGGCAACAACTGCAGATAATTGCAAGAGGGAAACTCGTTTTCCACCGAAGCCATCAGCGCTTTGCTTACAGAAGCAGGATTGAGTTCAGATCCAGGTTAGCGTGTGAGCTGGAAGAAATATTTTCGGATCTTTTTAGTTATAGCTAAGGAAACTTCTCACACAAAAGCGGAATTATTTGCAGATTTAACAGCCAAAACCGGAGCAAACCCCACTGCTGGAGGAGTCGCAGCTGCTCCTCGGCAGTATTATTCTGCCCTGTACCTGCGATGCTCAGCTGGGAGATGCCTTTCTGGGGGAGCAGCCCCGAGCCACAGTAACTCGCGGGCCAAGGTGGCCAGCCTTGGAAAACACTAAACTGATCAGATGATGTGATTATTTCATACAGCTATTTGGTTTAGAACATAAATACCTATACTGAGACATTGGGAGAAACTGGGAAATCAGATTTCCTTCCAGTAGTGATTATTCCTAATTTTCGTAGCCTAACACGGGAATTTTATACACCCTCACAACAGGCTTTCCCCTCAAAAGACATCACAAAAGTCCATTTTTCCCACCAGATATGAAACGGTGCTCCTTGGAAACCTCCTTTGGGCTGTACGACCACATCCTAGCCATGCTGTAAGTACAGTAACTTGCACAGTTAAGTGTATAAGCTTATTTGTTAAAATAGTTACCAAACCCAAGTCTCCTGACACAAGAAAGGAAACGTTTTATTTCAGTAGGGGAAGCCGTACGGTGTCCAAACAACCCGGTTTGGAATTCAGAAAGCTTATTTTACCTTCTCAAAGGCAGCTTAGCCAAAACATTGGTCAATGGTCTACTTCACATATAAGCATTCACAAACCAGATCGCACAGCGCCGGGAAGCTCACTTTGGCTTTCTCTTTACCCTTTGCTTTCTTAAGATGAGAGAGCTGGGGTTAAACCATGACAACATCTCAAGCAGCCCTTGCAAACCCAGTTTGGGTTTCGTGTGTTTGCAGCGCACGCTCGCTCCCATCGCTCCCCGTCCTACAGGCACTGCGAGCCGAGGTGCTCCTTCCCCCGATAACAAAAGTTACGCCGGAGAACAGGACGGCTGTTTTCCCGACGGGAGGAGATGCAGCAGTGTCAGAAACGCGCCGGGAGCAGGATCGGGCTCCGGTGCGCACAAGCTTCAGGCAGCGTCTCTGCTCTGGAGCAACTCCTATTGATGCTACATGAACAATATCGAGGAGTTATTTAAAGCACACCATGAAGCAGTACGCCTGGAAAATCCCTCTCTAAATGCTGTTTAAAATACCAGGTTATAGCAGGAGCATTGCTTGGCTCAGGTGCTCCAAGCACACCTGCCTCTGCAGGAGACGAGGACCCAGCTTTACACCACTGACATGAATTTTACTGATTTTTTTTTTTTTTTTTTTTTTTTTGCTGTTAGGAGTAGGAGAAATGATGCCCTGAATGCAGCCAGAACCCAGTTCTTTCTTTCCAGATTCTACACAAACTTTTAAAAATAACCAACTATCGCACTTGATTTTCCAACCAGCAGCCAGTTAATGCAAAGCCGCCTTAAATCCAGGCAGCGAGAAATAAGGAAATAAATCACAACAATTCTTGCTGTCCGTATCACTGCTAAGCCAATTCTGCTGTTAATATGAACACACGTGGTAAGGTTTTGGGGGTATTTGGAGTATTATTTAAAATAGTTAAATAAGGCGTTTCAGCAGACGTGCCCGAGGTCCCCGTGCAACAACCGTGACCATTAGCTTCGGAGTCGAGGACGGATCACGAAAAGGGCAGAGCTTTCTCCATGGCAGACCCAGGACCACTTGCCCGCCGATGCCGGCGAGGCAGGAGGGGCCGCTCCGCGCTTCGCAAATCACCACTCGCCGTTCCAGCTCCTCCAGCAATCTCCGCCTGATTAGACTTCAAGCCTACCGCTTTCTGCTCACTACATTTATTTTATTACCTTTTGCTACGTGCTCGCGAGAGTTTGAGGGCCTGGTGAGTTTAATACTTGTTCCGGAAAGGCTTTGTCAGCAGCAGCTCCAGCAATCGCTGCTGGGATGGAGCTAGCTTGGCTTTGGAGTGCTCCTCGGTAGATCTGCAATGTGGGTTTGAGTTGCAGTTTCTCTCCATGCGGTTTTTAAATACCCTCTGCCTAGAATTTCTCTCTCCCCATAGAGCACTATTTTCCATAGTGCCAGGTGTTACCGACACCCCATCCCACGCCACTGCCAGGCAGAGTGCAACCGCAGTAACTGCTGTCCTTCAGCAGTAAAAATAACAGGTTTTACACAGCACGGGTCGGTTCTGAGAATTCAAAACCACTACCCTTGCATTTAGCACACCAATATGCAAGAAACAGATGCGTAAGTACATAATTATTATCCTGTCAAATAAGTGTTCCTGCTGCCCACTGTGATTTCAACCCGAGATACTCACTTAGGTTGAAGTGGGAATTTGAAAGTATTAGTGAGGGCGCAGCAGGGGAGGGGTACAGGGCTCCAGACCACAGAATCCCTCGATTTCAAGATTATACCAACAAAATGATGTTCTGAGACAATAAAAATTTTGACTTGTGTAAAGGCTCACTTCTCTCTTTCGAAATCCTCAGCGTTTGCTACTTATGATACCCAACGCCAAAAATACACTCATTGGCCTTATATAGCCAGCATCACAAATAGCACCCTTTAGTATCGCACACAAGTACATTAAAGGGAGATTTACTGCTGCCTGCAATGCAATTAGCATTAGAACAAGCCAACTTTCTCAGCTTTTTTGCAGCGATTTCCACATCCCATACGAGCCGTTCACTTACCAGTCGACTGGGAAGCACTGCCAGCTCACTGGGGTCCATCACACAGAGGAATTCACATAATAGTAATACTCAGATCAAGGAGAATCATTCATCAAAAAAGAATCTGTATGCTGTCACCCCACGTATTTAGCACTTTCTTTAATGAAAGGCTCTGCAGCAGCAATGGAGATAAAGTTTTTGCTCAAGATTATTAATCGCGGGTATTTTGCCTGGCCCGGTTTCAGAAGCAGCAAACATACATCTTTCCAATCTATGTAATTACCAACGCGCTTCAAGCAACAAGCACTTTAGAGTACCTATAGATGTTTTCTTAGCTTAATGACATTGCACACTTTGGCAGAATCATTAATATCTTGCCAGCCTCATCTAACCTTTGAGCTGGGTGGAAAGTGGCCAAAGTACAGCGCTGCTTTGATTCCTCCACAGCAGAACACGACAGCGATGCATCGCCCACTGCAATACATCCCCGCAGGTCCCACCCTCAGGGAAACTGGGGGGACGCTGGCACAAAGCAAACACAAAATTACAGTATTTTCCACAGCTAAAAATGATGATGTTTTTCATCTCAGCTAGGCCTTAAAACAAATGAACTGCCCCGAAGAACCTCTTTCATCACGACTCTGACTTTCTTCAGGTGCCCAATGAGGAGTTAAATAGTCAAATCGAATAGGTGAAAGAGCTGTCAGGTGGAGAGAGGAGGTCTTGCTGGGCCTCTACGCTGTAGGAATAACAGAAATGCAATTTCCTGCAAGCCAGAAGTTTGATTTTGAAAATCAGTGTGTCAGAAGTTAATGCACCGACAGTTCTTGTCTGGGGAAAATTGCTTTCACGCATTAAACCCTTGGCTGTTACTCCCTGCTCCCAACACTTGCAAGCCAAGCCAACATCGAACATCATCTAGGGACGAAGAACCTAACACTTCAAGGAAGCTCAAACAAGCAATTATTACTTGTTTTAAGTGAGAACAAACTCACTGCCAACCTCGTCAAGCAAATATTTGCTCCCTACATGCTGGGGACAACACACCGAGGTAGACCAAAGCTTTGCAACGTGCAACACCAAGGCTCTGCGCTTGATCCCGGCCCACGTTCCCGACAGCCCTGCTACACCGATACTCTCGCAGGGCTTTAACAAGCGCCCGTCAGGCACAGAAGCGTCCTTGCTCGCTCCATTCCTTTACTCCCTCTTGCCAACCCGGTCTACACATTCCTTCCACGATGGCTGCTCTGAGCCAGCTCTCTCTTCAGAGCTGCCCTACAGCTCCATCAAAACCAGACCCCTCTCCATGGCCAATTATTAAATTATTTAAAGATTTCATCCCGCACTGTAGCATACACTTTGAATTCATTTCAAATTTTCAGCAGCCACAGGCAGAAGAAACAGATATTTACATGGTCCATGACAACTTCCCTCCTCCTAGCTTTTGGCATCTCCCGTGTTAGCCCTTAAAACCTCTTGCAGAGGTTTCCAACCGCTTTCAAATGCAGACTTGAAACTTTCCCAACCTACGCATAGTGAATTTAGGACTGCCACCACCGGCTCTGGCTCTTCTTCGCTGCCTTTCAGGGTCCCCCCCAAAGCGGTCCGCAGACCTCCCTGGGCAGCCGGTCACCGATCAAACGCAGCTCTGAGCGAAGCAGGACCACCGTGCCCACCTCCACTAACTCAGGACAGCCTTGAGGACCAAGGGAGTCAGAAGGAAACAAATTTGACTTCTGCACACACTGTAAATGCACGAGCCCACAGGCCTGAAGCTAAAAGTTGTGCATCTGGGCAGACAGGGCCAATGTGCGATCTGTTATATGTACTGCCAAAGGTACCAGATAACGGGCATCTATCTCTCTTGACAGCGTATGTAGGAATATTTTAGTGATGAAAAGGGGAAATACAGACTCCAGCACACTCTTACCCATACAGAAGGCTTCTGCAGAAGTCCTGGAGGCTGCAGGGATGAGCTTTTATCACTGCTGCCTGCAATAAGCCTACTTTGTGGACAGCAAAATTCATTCGGCAGTGCCATCCATCTACAGACTGTCACAAGCATCCAAGTCTCCGCCAGGGTAAGTCGGCTGGCTGAGCCGCTTCCTCTCCTGCAAGTGTTTTTTTAATTGACTATGGAATTTGCAGATATTCTTTTCAGAAAATACATCCTATCGATTATAATTACCCTCCTCGGAGATGCAATGGAAAGAATATTAAAACCATTAACGCTGATTTGGATTTTATTAGGCCCATTAGTGAAACAGCAAGCAGAGCGCCATCGCTTCCCGAGCACCTCAACAGCTCCTAAGCGCCATAAATCATCTCACGGCACATTTGTTGCCGCTTCAGATACAGCCAGGAGTTGAGCAAAGAGAAAAAAAATGGGAGGGGCAGGCTTCACGCAGCTGGGTGATGAGACTCGTCCAAGCATCTTTTTAATGAACCTTCTACGCATCAACTGCCTTCAGAGAAGATGCCATTTCTTCTCTTAGGTCGATGTCCAGCGGACTTGAGAGCCATCTAACGCAACCCGTTGGGCTCATGCATGTCAAAAAGCAGGCTTGCAGGCAGCTCGTCTGCCCAACTGCAGCTCCAGAAACAGCCATTTCACCCTCATTTGGGGAGAAAGAAGGAAACAACCTCCATTTCTAGACATCATCTTCCCACGGGTACCTGGCCCACGTGAACCCTCCCAGAGCCACCAGACCGATGTGGCGTTAGGGACCCCCCGCGTCTTGAGAACAACCTTCCCGTGGACACGGCATGGCCAGGACGGACAGACCCACAGCCCGGCACCATCCAACCCAGCTGGTCCTGTGGTTCTCTCACCAGCATCATTTAACAGGGCTGCCGACGCCAAGCAGGAGTCGCCAGCCTCTTCCCGAATGCTCCAGGTAGGAGCTTCTCAGCCACCACTACCCCATCTGCAACCTGAGGAACCAGCCTTGGCCCTCCATCTCGTTTGTGTTGTGTAATTGCATCTGGAAGCTTAACAGCAGCCACTCCCACATAATTAACATTCACTTCCTCTAACCTTCCCAGCAACTTGGGGCAGATCTCTGCATGTGCAGATGTGACTGAAGGTCCTCCTTCAGCTTAAACATTTTATTCAGTCCAGCTGCAGCCCTCCCGACTCCTCCTCGCATTTCAGCCCAGATCCTCCTCGCCTAGAAAACCTCCTAAAACCAGGTTAGCGTTTCCTTAGAAGTTCAAATTTCCTTCTCCTGTGACTCCAGCCCCACCAACACCCGGCACCAAGGACTCAGCACAGGTCACTGCAGGCTCGCGGATCACCAGGAACTCCTGAAATCAGCTTTGGGTGCTGCCAGCCAGGGACAGGAGGCAGGGCCAGAGCGGGCAGGGTTCCTCTCCCAGCACCCAGCACCACGTCTGACCCGATGCTGAGGAGCACAGCACCAACTGGGCAGCAAAGCTGAGGCCAGACGGAGCCGTGAGGGGTCACTCCTGTCCCAGCATGGTGGCCTCTGCCCCGCGTGCTCTTGGAGCATGATAAAAAGCAATTAAATATAGGTACCGAGGGCAGAAAGAACTCTCTATTCCCCTAACTTCACACGAGTTGCTCAGGATTTTATTTTCCTTACTAGAACATCTACGCTGGATTCCTAGTAACATAAACCAGCCCAAGAAACACTTCCACTCAAAGCAGCAGCTGCTTTCACATCTCATCCCTGGTGACAAGATCATTTCAGACTACACCAGCCAAAGCCTATAATACCGAAATTTCCCTTTTTCTAATATATTCTGCTAGCAGTTGGAGCAAGCAAGTCCATCTTCTCTGTAGTTGCTTCCTGGCTGGTTTCACTTCATGATTTTCATGTTTACAAACACTTGGGCTTCCAGCAGGGCAAGGCAAGGTTTTGTTATAAATAGCAAGATACTGAACCGCAGGAAAATGTCAAAGGCAGGAGGAAAAAAAAAAAAAATAAAGAGAGAGATTGCTCTTCAATCTGATTTTAGTTAGCCTTGAAGGTATTGAGTCCCTGCAGCTTGCAGGGCATAGGTCTGGGTGCTAGAGACCCAGCCCAAACCATGCGGGAGCGGACAGCGGTGCCATGGGGGGCATCAAACACCTCCTCCGAGCTGGCCAGGAGGTGAAATGCCCCTTCCCAGCAGGGTCTGGGCTGCTGCCGACAGCCCTCTCCCTTTGCCCCAGGTGGGAAATGGAAGGAGCAGAGCTGGAAAATCTCCTCCTCTTCCTCCTCTCTGTGCACCAGGGGAAGGGGAGTCCCAGCATCGCAGGAGCGAAGACAAGGCTGGGAAAGCAAACCGAAAGCCACCCTGTTCAGGTGCCTCCAGGACCACTGGTTGGGTGGAAGGTTGAGGAAAAAGTCTCTCCGGGACCATGCACGCTGGAAAACTCACGTCTGCAGAGCAGAAAACTCCAGTTGCTTCTGAGTCTAAGGGGACTGGCAGCTCAGCCCTACCCATGGGTGATGCTCTCCAGGCGCTGGGCTCCTCAGTGCCCAAACCTGGGTGCCCATCGCGGTTCAGACCGGCTCCGCGTGCTGCCGAGGAGCGCTCGGGCTGCACGGCACAAGCTACGAACCCCGACTCTCGGCAGGACAAGTCAGGACGTGAGGCAGCCGTCAATGCCTTCTAGTGCCTTTGTGCTCGCAGGAGGGAACGGAAGGACGGCGGAGGAAAATTCTTACAGAGGTGAACAGGCAAAATTCCTCAGGTGACACCTCACCTGGTTAAGCACATAGCCAGAGGCAAAGAGTTTCCAGAAAAGCAGATGCTGCCAGCAGCTCGGGCAGCAGGAGTTTATCAGATAACGCTGTAGAAATAAGCTCCCAAACCACAAAAATGAGGTTTTTTTGGGTTTGTTTTTTTTTTTTTAAGCCGAGTTTCTGCACAAATGACTATAATTAAGGATGTTACCTGTCAGCTCCGCAGGGCACCGAGGCTACAATGTTCAGGCTTCGGAAAAAGCAACCTGCACAGCAGCTGCCCCACGCCTGTATCAGGCTATTTATCATATCCAGCCGCCACCCAGATTTCTCACCAATTAGTTGTAATTCAAGGATTTAGGGGGAAATCCCCACCTCCCGGAGCCAGATGACTTCACGGGAAGTCAGGGGATGGAATGCCTTTTAAAAAATAAAGAAATAAAACCAGGCACGCCAGCGGCGAGGCCGCAGGGCGTGGGTGGCGAGGCACGCATCTCTCATCACGTGTGTCATCACATCCGAGGGCTCCTGCAGCGGTTTCAGGAGGTTTTGTAGACTCCTTTTAATTCATACATTATGGAAGAGTCTCAGCCGGCGCGGTGCCACAGGCGCGTGTGCAGTGCTTGTTCATCTAACCGTCGCTGCGGCTTGCGTCTCAGAAGTTGCGTACGATTTCTAAAACACCCTGTAGCTAACGCGATCGCGCAACGATTTACAGGGTCTTCTCTAAAACCGCGTCCGGGGGGTTTCATCTTGGCTTGACACCAGGTTCTCACCATCATCATCCCTTACCAAAGGGGAGCAAGGTACGCCACTGGGCGGCCGCTGCCCCCAGCCAGCGGGAAGGCTGCTATTCCTCAGCCTCTCCGAGGGAAAAACCACCTCGGAGGGCGGCCCAGCGGTGCCGGAGACACCTCGCTCCCGCCGGCCACCGGCCGCTACCCCATCCCCGGAGCCGGGCCGGCAGCGGGGCAGCCTCTGCCCGAAGATGCTCCGGCAAAGTTACCCGCACCGGCGAGGGGGGCTACTCCCGCCCCGAAGCACGACCCCGCGCCGCCCCACGGCCACCACCGGCTGCCGGCCCCGGGGGGGAACATCCCCCCCGCCCTCCAAGCCCGGCTCCCCCGTGGGAGCCCCCCACGGCCGCGGAACCGGGCGGCGAGTCACCGCCCCGGGGCCGCGCCGCTCCCGCCCGCTCCTCCCGCTCCTCCTCCGCCCTCCCGGCCCGACTCACCGAGGCGGGGTCGGCCCGCCGGCCCCGCTCCTGCTCCCGGCACTGCAGCCCCGCCAGGTGCCTCTCCAGGGCGGCCCAGTCCATGGCCGGCGGCTGCGGTTCCCGCGGGGGCTGCTCTCCGCCGCCCCGCCGCCCCCGCCGCCCGCCCGGTCCCGCCGCCCCGCCGCGCCGCCGTTCCTGCGGGGGCAGCGGCGGCGGCCGCTGCTGCGATCGCGGGCGGAGGGAGGCGGCGGCGGCGGCGGCGGGGGAGCCGCTCCGGCGGGCGGGCGCGGCGCGGCAGCGGGCATCGCCGGCGGGGCAGCGCGGCGGGTCCCGGCGCGCCGGCGGGGAGGGCAGGTAGCCCCCGTCTTCCTCCTCCTCCTCCTCCGAGTCCTCCAGCGCCGCCAGGTCCAGGCTGCTGGGGGACGGCGAGGACTTGCCCTCCGAGCACGGCGTGGCTTTGCTGGAGTTGGACTCCGAGCTGGAGCGGCTGCTGCCGGCGTCGCTCCCTAAATCCATCCCATCCTCCCGGGAGTCCTGCCGGAGAGAAGCGAGAGGCTCCGCGTCAGATAACAAACGCCGCCGGTCCTACCCGCCGGGCACACGGGGGAACCCGCCGGCCCGGGGCGGACGGGCCGCCCCCCCCCGGCACCGGAGCCGCCGCTGCCGCGGGGCGGCCCCGGCCGGGAGGGCGGGAGGGGTGGAGGGAGGCGGCGGCCCCGCGGTCGCAGCGCCCCCCCGCGGGCGGGAGCGGGGCCGGGGAGCCGGGGCGGGGGGGGGGCGGCACTTCTCGCTGCAGCCGCGGGGGGAGCCGGAGGAGCCGGAGGAGCCGGGGCAGCCGCCCCGTTGCCTGCAGGCAGGGCCGGGCCTCCGCCCTTCAGGAGGTGGCGGGGGGAAGGCTGGTTTGCCGTACGAACGCAGGTCTTGCGGGGCAAAAAAAATAAAAAAAAATAGGGGTTGGGGAAAGGGGGCGGGTGGCGTGTGGAGCCTTTTGCGTCAGGTTTAGGATGCCCGGGTTTGCGGGGGGGAGGGGGGGGTTCGTCCTTAATTACCAGGCGAGTGGGATCCTCCGCCGTGCACCCCGAGGGACGTGTACAGGCGCACGTTACAAATTACCACTTCTCACACTCCCCCATTTCTTTCCTTTTTTTTTTTTTTTGTAGTAAAGTAACTAGTTAAGAGTAGCCTATAAATAACTCTGCTAAAAAAACTCACCTAATTTATGTATTCTGGGTCACTGAAGCCAAGTTTAACATGCAAATGTTCTCATCCCCAAATTCATTTCAAGAAGACCTTTTAAGGTTGCGTGGCCGAAATGGAGAGCATTAATCACACAGAAGAACGCCTTCAACGCGGTATTTGGGAGACGCGGCGGCACCCAGCTGGCCTCTCAGCTTTGGGTGGCGGGTACCTACAGACCCAACCCAGAGGGAGAGCCAGCGACTAGTCGTAATTGTAATTAAATTCAAACATTTAATTGGGTTGAGAGTTTATTTTTTGGGCAGCAATCGGGAAAGCCACGTACGAAACGCATCCTTAAGGTTGCGTGGGGTTTAAAAATGTCCCGTTGCGTCGGATGGCGAGGGTGATGCCAAGCACCGACGCACGCCGGAGCGCGTACGTGGCACAGGCGGTGAGCGTGTTCGCGTCTGGCGTGGCGGCGCCGGGGGAATCCGTCCTCTGCGGTTCCCTGCTCCGGCGCTGCCGGTGCCTTGCCTGCACGCAGGCAGTCCAGCCTGGGTTTGTCAGTTCTTCCAAAAGGGGGTAAAGGGAAAAGGGGAAGGAGGGAAACATCTGCAGCTGGTTAACTCCCGGGATTTTTGAAGTCGTTGCTATGCAGCTGTTCATCCGGAGGAGATTAGAGACCTGCACCGGAGGAGCGGGGGGAGGACATGCCTACTCCACCGACTTACAAGTCTTATCCAACGGTCGTCCCTTTGGCAGCAGAGACCGAGTGCCGCGGAGGGTCACGATTTCAGTCCCAGGAACTCACGCGGGGTACTGAAAAACTGACACCGTGAGGCAGACAGAAAAGAGATGGCATAACTTGTCGGGAGCCAGGGCACAGACGTGGGCTGAAATGTTTTAGGGGTCGCGGAGACACCCGCTTTTCTCCCATCTAAGTGTGCCCCGTGGGCTGGGAGACCCTGGCTCCTAGCCACAGCTTGGGAGGGATAAAATGGGACAACGATCCATGGCGAACGGTAATACGGCTTATTTGGCCAAGATGATATTAACCTCTCTGGTTAAGTGTCTCTACCAGGTGCTCTCCAGGTTACTGGCACAGATTAACTCAAGTTACACTCATGTTAACCCAGGGCAGCCGTGTTCAAGGCTGCAGCCCTCCTCCCCGCTCGGTCCCTGCTTGCCTCCCCAGGCTGCCAGCACTTGTGGTTGTGACTCATAAAATTAGTAACCGTGCAAAACGCAGTTTTCAAAATAATTCCAGCAAATGACAGGAGGGTGCAAGAGTTAAGCCTCAATCCTGGAAATGGATTGTATTGGCAAAAGTTTTTACCAGGCGCACACCTGTAAGGTTAGGAGGGGGATGGCATTTGACATACTTTGCAGGGAGTAATTCTTTATTTGAGTCTATTTTAACATCGCCACCACCCTAAGAAGCAAATATCTGCTGAGCAAAGCGGAGGAGCTGCCTCATTGGTTCCAGTCTGGCAGTGGCAGGCTGTGGAAAGCTTTATTTATAGGATCTCACGGTGTGCCTGATTGATTAGGAAGATTTCTTTTCTTCAATGCGATGAGTGCATTGATAACATCTCGTGGAAGATGAGAGCACTCCCCCGCCCGCATAGCCCATTGAATTTCCCAGTGCAGCACCAGTCCGCGGTGCCCGGAGGGGCGCGATGCGGGTGGCAGCCGCCTCCCATCGCAAATTTGCCTGTTCTGGGTGGAATAAGACTCTTTCAGCCACTGTGACCATCGTTCAACCCACACGGTTGACTCAGTTGACTCCCCGGCACTGCTTTTCCATACTGCCAGACCTCGCAAATACCTGCCTGCCGCCCTGTCTTCAAACGATGGCGTTCTCTCACAAGGTTAACAAGAATACATGTGTTTGATGATTTTCTAAGTTTCTCTTTTTTTTCTTTTAAACTCTCTTTTCCGTGCAAATACAATCATTTTTAGTCTTGTAGTAAGCCCTCTACGTTTCTAATTATATACGGAGAGTCTATTTCCACTCGACCCTTCACAAGAAGAAACCAGCTATTGTTATTCAAAACACATATGTAATTTATCTCTTTTACAAGCCTACATCAAATAGGTTGCTTCTCCAATGCAATGAAAAACTTGAAATTCATATGAATTTTAAAGGGTGAAGAGTGTGAACACAAGCCCTTGTAGATGAAAGAATGCGCTTTACAGTTATTTTATTCAGTGCAAAGGAGGTTTTAATACAAACAAGGCTTGTTAAGTTAAGTTTATTCTGAAACAGAAATATATCGTAAAAATAAGATACTTACTACTTTCATTGGATGAATGCAAGGCCGTTTTAAAAGCCAATTTGCTTATTATCATAAGCTATTAGATTTATTTCATTTTACCATTTTGGCACCACTCTAACCCCATTTGAAAATGCATTTCATGTGCTCTCTCTCTCTCTCTCTCATGCCAAATTGCAGAAGCTTTTGGGTCAGGGAAGGAGGAAGGTGAGGAGACAGCAAAGTCACAACCACCCTTAAGCTGCCTCCTTCTCCTGGCCTTCACAGACATCATCCAAATCCAGAAGTATGAGAACATCTCCGCCAGCTGGGTCTTCATCTCACCTACCATTCAGCACCCTCACCTCCACCCTGAGCTCCCAAACCCTAAGCAGCCCCGCACAGGACACACTGTCCGATGATATTTGATCTGATATTTTTTAACCAAATGCTTTTGGATTGTAACTTTTTAAAAAGTTTGGATTTTTCCCAGCTTTGGAAGTCTGTCTTTCCTGCCAGGCTCATTGATTTAGTCTCTCCTCTCCTCGAGGAGCCCCAGCCAGAGGATCTCCAGGTGGGCTAGTTCAGTTTGGGCTGCGTTTTAAGGGAAGAGGACAAAACCGTGTCCTGTGGGTACTTTGAGTTGAAACTGGATTGTGTTCCTCACAGCAAACAGGTTTGCAGCTCATACCTGTGCAACCAGGAGCCCACTGAGAGCCCCAAACTAGACCCATAATTGGTCCAAGGAAACCCTAAAAGTCTGGCTGGGGTTTCCGGAGGGATTTCTCTTAAATCGACTTCCACCCGGAGCTGACCTCTGTCATTATGCAGGTGTGGACTTGTCAGGGAAATGATGCTGACCTACCTGCCCCGAGATAGTACAGGAAAGCATAGTTTCCTCCAAACACAAAGAATTTATGCTTCCCACCACCCCTAAACAGGAAAAGGGTTGCACTGAGATCAATGCACATTTCCTTTTCCCGGCACAAGCCCTCTGTTAAGTATTTCTGGGTTTTGTCACCCTGTGGGCAGGAGAAAGGCTGTCAGCATTTGCCTGGAGTCTGCACCGGACCCCAACACACACACACAAGTGAGCGTAGGCCTCCAAAAACCGGATGGCCGATATATTCCCTGGCCCCTAAACCGGCCATTTTTATTCAGGAGCTTTTTTTTTTTACCCATTCCTCTTCTAGAAAAGTTTTCTGCCACACATTTCGTGGGTCTGTCCTTGCTGAACTCGCTGTGGAGGTATTCTAATCTTTCATTACAAATAATGCATCCGCCAGCTTTTGCATAAGGCGTAAGCCAAGTGCAATAGCTGTGGTTTCTTCTTCCCAAGCCTGCAGGAGCCAGAAGGGTCCCTGGCTTCATTCACGTCACTGCCTTAATTCTGAGGCATCTTTAAAATATCCGCCCTGGTAAATATTCGCCGTCCCAGGAACCACAGCTGTCCCCAACGTGCCACAGCCCTGCTCCAGCACCCTCTGGGGGAGGAGGAGGAGGGAAGAGAGCCCACAAGCTGCCTCCATCTGGGACATCCCTCAGCAGCACCATCCCTTGCACACCCCCCAGCTTCTCCCCACAGCTCAGGATGGGCATTATGCCATTTCCAAGGAAAAAAAAAACCCAACAAACCTGCTTTTTTTGGTGTGGAGGAGAGCCTGGTTCTGTCCTGCCTGCAGCACACAGATACCATGGTGACAGACACCTTCCAACATTACGAAAGCAAACAGGAACTCATGAATTCATGTTTTAAGGCCAAATTATATATAGGAGCAACACACGCATGACATCTGTTACTGTTTCCTATTAGTACCCTTTGCTTGATTAATTCCCCACAGCCAGCCTAGCCCCCAGCTAGCGCTGGGAGGAACCGCTCACGCTTTCTAAGCTCTATTGGAGAGATTTAACGAACTCCTGTGCAAGGCAGCCCTGGCCTGCTGCCTGGCCAAGCCGTGCCGAGCCGTGCCGACCTCCCACGCACGTCTTGCAGCGCGTGGGAGAGAGCGGGACAAGCCACGCCAGGGTCCCACCACCAGCTACCGGAGGGGCCAGGGACGACTGCGGGAGGATGGAGCCACAACGCGGGGACGTTGGAGTATTGTCCTCATTGCGTTCAGCTGCGGTTGGTGTTACTTTGCTATTTTCCCAGGTGACGCTGAGAGTCCCAGATACAACCGAGCTGGCAGATTGGTGCCTCTAAAATAATTTCCGCAGCCATCAGAGTAGGCAGGGGAATGAAAAAAAGGTCAAATTTAAGCTCGAATGCTGCTGGGAAAAGGAATGTATCACTCATACAGAAGTGATGACTATAATGCGTTTATAAATATACCCGTGCAAGAGGTGCTATTCCCTCCCTCAGCTGTCCTCGGTGCCGCCTGCCGCAGGCGGTACCCGCGCCTCTGCCGTCTCCTGCTCACCCGGGCAGCCGGGCACCGATGCTTTGGTTTATTTTTTACCTGCTCTAACTTTTCTTATCCTGAGCACAAGGTCTCACCTGTAAGATTTTCCCACCTCATAGGATTTCTGCTGTTCTGGGAGCAGCCGTGATCAAACCTAACCGGGACTTCTTGCACCATCTTGTCCCAAGTGAAGGAGAAGAGGCTAAAGCGCTCTCCCCACCCATGGCATTTTGCTCAGCACTTTGGTTTCAGGGAGCGTTTGAGCCCCATTTAAGTGCTGTGTGACCTCTGGGGCTGGAAGCGTACATCCCCACCCAGTAAATAAAACCAGAAAAGGAAGAAAACTAGATTGCTTTGGCTTGAGAAGAGCCTCGTGATAAAAGTGCTTGAAAATGGTCCACAGATCAGATCAGAAATTCTGCGATCCCTTCAGAAGGATAAATATTTTGGAAGAGTGGGTGCACATCCAGACCGCTGCCACAGCTCCGGCTCCAGCCCTGTGCAGTGTGGTCCTCAACTCCTTCACAAACTTTTAAAAGCTCGAGCAGCCAAATGCCCTTGTGTGCTGCTGACTCACCACATTCGGTATCAACTTGCATTGCATCTGGTATTTCAACTTTTTTTTTACTGATTTACTACTGCTTATTCATACATAAAGGGCCATCTCCTCTCTAAAAATCACAAATAACATCTTGCAGTCCCTGCACACTCAGAATACCCCTATCACAGGTCACAATCCTGACGGTTTGGCTTCGGGAGTTAGAACCACAAGGATGCTGCGTTGCTCCACATTTCCCAGCCAGCCCTGTGCATCCTTGCAACTGAGACTCCAGCAACAAACCAAACGCTCACCGCCCCTGAAACGCACAAAATGACGCCATTTCGTTTAAAAATTAACAGGCTGGGACACTCGCCTGCAGCCCGGCGGGGTGCAGACAGGGGTCTGGTGGCAGCATCCCTCCCGGGGCAGCTGCAGCCTCCCCTGGCACTGCTGGAGGGCACGGCACAGGGCAGCGGAGGTGGCTGCAAGCAAAAACCTTTGCGGGAACTGTTTTTGTACGTTGCCATTTGGATTTGCAGGTTTAACTATTTAAATTTAGCAAATTAATCCTTTGCTTAATTTAGAGGGGGGATAAGGGGGAAGGGAAATGGCACGAGGCAGCAAGAGTCTGTGTGATTACACTCTCATTAAAGCTCTTCTGCTGGCAGAGGAGGTAATGGAGGTGGAGGAGAGGGATAACGGCAGCATCTCCAAACTAATCCCCTCTTAGGTCGTGTTCATCTTTTTTGGCTCTGGCGGGCCCCAGTTGCCCATACTGGGATTCAATTTTTACAGCAAGAGCAGCTGCTGGGACGGCTCGTGCCCTGCCAGGGCTTCCCCAGCTCCCTCGCCGAGGTTCGGGGAAGCCCAGAGCTCCCGCAGGTCTTCCCCACACCACCGGGGTCACAGCACAACGGCCGTGTCGATACCGCTGCGGCAATGGAACGGCTGCAGAAATGGCTGTTGCTGGTGTCCTAACACGCCTGCAAAGACCGCTTTGTCTCCTATCCTTTGTACGGATTGGAGAATAAAAAAGATGGTCCTGCCCAAACTGGTTTTCCTCTAAATAATTTGCTGCAGGGTGGAGGATGAATGAACCAAGTGGAAGGAAAGGGGCGAGCTTTTTAAACGACCTTTCTTACGTATCTTATTTAACTCTTTTTATATGCATCTCTGACCAAACTCAATGACAAATTCACGTTCTGACATCTGGGGAATACTCAAAAAGATAACGGTGGGGAAGGAAGAAGAAAGGGCACACCTCTGTTTTCAGAGGCACTCACCACGCCTTTCTGCTTCTCAGTGGCTTATGAAGGAGAAAACAAGGAAGGAAAAAATCCCCTTAAATTATTTTCTTGACCATTTTAATAGGGTAGAACAGAAAAGGCCTGAAATCTCTTGACATCTGTCGTTCAGGAGACCAAAGCGGCCAGTCAGGATAACTAATTTTATTCCCAAACACTGTGAAATGTGCTGATACACACACCAGAGGGTTTATCACTGCTTCGGCAAGGTGGGGATTACCACCTGAATATATTTAAACTGAAATTATGCTGACATCAGTAGGAAGTGAATACTGCCTCATTGCTTTAACAAAGGTGCACTAAAGGAAATGACCAAAAAGTACCCTTCAAGGAGTAAAAAAAAAAAAAGTAAGTTATTACCAGTCCTGTGCCAGCGTTCCCCAAGGACTGCTCAGATGATGGTTATCTCCTGATGGAGAGTTCTGCTTATCCCTTCTCCTTCGACTCCTCCTGGTGTGGATGCCCATCTCCTCCACCTTGCCCTGGCCATGCCCATCGCCTCCAGCACGGCACCACCCAACGCACCCCACTGTCCCGCTGCCCTCGGGGGGCACACGGGGCATCTTGGGGACCGGGACTGGGAAGCTGAGATGGGTTGAGGCAGATGTGCTTGGTACCTTAGGAAACCCGATTATCATCCCTCCTCCTCCTCTCAGCCAAGCCAGAAATACGTCTGCTATCCCATATTTTTCCAACCAGGACACATTGCTGGGGTTCACCAACACTCGGGGAGGTTATAAATTCCTCTTTCCTTCTGTTATCCATCCTGCCGGGGCTGCTTTCCCTGTGCCAGTTCCCGTCCAGAGGCACAGGAGGGCCAGTAAAAAGCTTAGGGTAAACAAAAAGCAAGGTCAATAGGGATCCTCCTTATCTGTCAAAAGGCCTCTGGAATTTGGTGTAATCATCAAGGCTGTGGAAAAAAAAAATGCCCTTTTATAAACTGGTTTCGCAGGCATGTGGGTAAAGAATGCAAGTACGGAAATAGCTGAAATATTTCAAATGCACGAATCTGGATCTTAATATTTATGTTGGTTAGTCTAAACACATTAACTCACAAATTTCAACGTGTGCAGGGAAGGTTGTGCCGTGTTTCTGCACAGAAACCCCTCCTGTTCGCGAACCTTTGGGCACAACCGCTGCTGCCCTGCAGAGGTGTGGGGCCAGGGCAGCGGGTCCAAGGTGCAGGATGAGGGCAGCGGGAGCCAGCGGAGGAATCGACCCCTTAATTAAGCTTCAACGAGGAGAGCGATATCTGCCTTGGGGGCCTCTAGTTGCTGTAGCTGGGGTTTGAAGGTAACTATTAACAAAACCAGGGAGGACAGCGCTCAGCTCTATCAGTATTGCAGCAGATTTCGTCCCGGCTGGCTGAGCTGAAGCTGGTAATATTTAGAGCAAGAACCAATGTTCAGGAATTTCTCCCAACTTTCTGCTGCGCTCTGGGCGATCCAGCCCGCTGCCTGATTTAGGGCTGAGAACTTTTTTCTGGGACCGTAAATATCTGAGAGTGAATCATTTCTTGCCCAAACCTATGAAACGAGAGTCACAGGAAACGCTTTGGAAAAATAAAGTTAGGATATTCCTTACACAGTCATGCAATCTCTTCCCAAGCGTAATGTTTACCAAGAGGTTTTACCATCCTTTCACCACTCTCTTCTGTTCAGTTCAGGTTGCACATAAATAGGCCCAGCCTAAAGCAGCCAGAGCCTGGGACGCGGAGGGAACTGGTGCGCTGGGAGAGGGGAAGGTGCAATTACTGCTGAAAGAGATATTGCCGCAGGTGTCCTTCAAAGGGTGGGATCGGGTTCCATCAATCTGCTCAATTACCAGTTCGTTTTGAGCCTACAACTGTTGCTGATTGCCAGTGTCCAGTCAAGGGCAATTATCTTTTGTTATTTCTTTGTCCCTGCATCTTTACGATGCCATATGCATTTAGATGCAGTTCAGGTTTACAGGAGTACATACTGCTGCTTCGCTTTCCTCTAATGATTTATGATATGCTTAATACAGCCGTTCACAGCAATGCAATATTAACATAACAGCTCAATAAACAGACTAAGGATGAACTGTTCTTAGTTTGTTGGGTTTATTTTTGCCTAAATTTCAGGGACGAGACCGAACTCCCTGCACTGCCTTCTCCTCCACAGCTTTTCCTATCATTTATTTCACTAAAGGCAGCACAGTGCTGGGTGACATGGGGATATCCCCCCCCAGCCCCCCGCCTTTGCTCTCCTTTCTGCTTTGGCTGGTGAGAGCTGCCTTTGCAAGGGTATCGCCGAGACCACCGACCCATTTTTTGTGGTCTGGGGCAGAGCCAGCAGCCTCCCCCAGCGTCTCCCTGCCGTTATCCCTGAAACCTGGGCTCGGGGTGCTGCGCCCGCGGGGCAGCCCCATAGCAGCGGGGGCAACGCGGGAGCCCAAAGAGGCAGCAAAGGGTCTCAGAACCTGCAGCTGCACGGTCACAGCTTCCTTTCAAGCACCAAAGGAGAATTGCTTTGCAAAATATATGTGCATGCATAACAGCCGCCTGTTAGAGGGCAAATTTCCGTTAGGAAGCTTTCCCTCCGTCATCCCTTGGGTTGCAGAAGACTAAACAGATTGCAGATACGGAAAGGCCAGGAAAGCCTTATCTGTTATCACACCTCACAGCTCTGCACTCGTTCAAAGCCTGATTGCTGGCTTTTTACCCACTTGGTTTTGCAAAACATACCGAAGAGCCAATGGCCGTAGATTTCTAATGTACCACATTAGGAATCTGGTCACCCATCACTGGGAAGTATTTTGGTACTCATCTGTATTCAAAGTAAGAAACATAACTTCAAAAAACCTCCAAACCCCCACAGGACACGCAAAACCAGGGAAAATAAAATATGTAACTACAGCAAATGTAGCTGCGAGGAAACAAGCCCTCTTCCCTGATGATGAATTATACTTCGCTTGCAACAGATGCAGCTCTTTATATTTGTTTTCTGCATAAATCTACATATTAGCCTGAAAGCAACTGTACGTGCTTTGTCTTGCCTTGGTTCCATCACTCACTGCTCTTTTCAGCTGGTTGCCTTCAAGTGCTGGGCTGGGGCCTCCGAGCGCAGCTTCGCTCCGGCAAACAGCCCCGTTTCCTGGCTTTTCCAGCCCCAAAATCGCAATGAGGGAGCGAGGGGACATAGACCGCGTAGTGACCTTGCTGCATGTCATCTCCCCAGCCCCGAGCGATGGGCAGAGCCTTAGGGCTTATGGCACCCAAGAAAACGTGGAGGGACAGGCTGGGGTGGGTGCTGTGCCTCTGCGACCCAGCGCCAGAGACGGGAGCTGCTGCGAGAGCCACAGGTCTTGTTCTGCAATTTGATTAATATCGTCTCTAATTTATGGCGTGATGCCAACCGGACAGGCTTCCCAGGAGCTGGGATGGCCGGTGAGGATGGCTGTTGGCGTAACGCAGCTGCGGCGTGGCTGGCAGCAAATCCCCAGCACAGACGGGCAACGGGTTTGCCCCTGGAGCCTTATTCCCTAAGAAAAGATGGAAGTGGGAGCATGCATGGGGTGCAGGTGGTGGGAGGAATATTCTGCAATCGCAGCCAGAAAAGGTGAAAAGGATAGGTACCAAATATAATTATCTTATTAAATGGTGAGCCCATTTTTTCAGCTTTTCTTAATCTCGTTTAACGCTATTGGTGTCAAGTTAAATTATTTTTAATTGTTTTTACAAAATGCATCTGATGAATTTATGGTTTTCTCTATAGAATCTCCTGGAACATAATTCTCTGAGAGAATTTATTTTCCTCTCCTCTAAGGAGTCTTATTTAATATCTGTGTGCTGGAAATTGAAGCGACGAAGCAAGTAAACAATTACTGCAGTGTATCGTTAATGAGAGCAGCCTTGTCCTACAGCCAGGGTGAGCATCCGTCCCCTCGTAGGCAAGAGCCTTGCTCGTTTTGCTCCTTCCCAGGATCCTGTCTGTGCTTGCCAGCCTGAGCAGCTCCTGCTTTCTGGGAGCCTGTCCCCTCCCCTGGGGAAGGCTCAGGGGTAATCTTTACTGGTGCTGGTGGGAGGGAAGATGCCTCTGTCCCACCAAGGGGTTACTGGGGGGGCACTTGGGTAAAAGCCAGGTGAAGCGCAGGATGGCTTTGAGGCTGAATTTAACAACTGAAACAAACCTCTGCCCATTTTATAGGGTGAAAGCATTGCCTATGAGCAGCTACGGGGTGTAGGAAAGCGTGCAGGGAAGTCACCAGCACTGGCGACAGCAGAGAGGATGTGGGTACCAACAGTCCCCACTCCCTCTGGTCCTGTAAAGCCATTTTCCATCGCAGAGGATGAATACAGAAACTCTTGCTGAAGGGGATTTAAATAAGGCTAAGGAATGGTAAGCTCTCACAGGCAGGGCTAGAGGCTGGGGGGTTTTGGAGGGTCCCAGGCCTGTGACACAGCCACCCTGCCTGGATGGAGCATCTGCTCAACCTCTCCCCTTGTGCATGGCATCAGGCCAAAGCCATTTCCACGGCAGAAAGGCCTCCACCATTTGCAGGGACAGAGAAACATGCTTTTTTTTTTTTTTTTCCTCCCATGGAACACCAAAAATTGAAAAGCTCTGCTTCTGAAAGCTCTCATTATAGAGCAGCAGGTCAGAGGGATGCTGCTGAACTCGGCACACAAATGCTGGGGTAGGACAGCAAAAAATAGAAAGCAAATTGCCATGACCTATTACTCTAGAGAAAAGATCTATTTCTGATACATGCACTATTTAAATAGAGGTATTGCTAGCTAGTCTCAGGCTGTAACCCACTTAGGCAAAGCTTCAGGCATAAAGCAATGTCATTGCCAGCTCCTGGCTGCTTATTCACCAGTGACACACTGGCATGATGCAGCAGGACGGAACAAGACTGATCTACATTATCACAGAGGGAACAACGTGGTACATATGAAAAGGCTGGATTATTGGTGCACAGGGATAATTTCAAGGTCTTTAGGCTATAGCTCTGGCAGGTCGCGGGCCGTTAGTGTGAGCTCTGGGATGGGAAAGCAGATCCTCGCCAGTACCGGGGACAGGGAGCCAGAGGCTGCAAAAAGATATTCAGGGGACACTGCCGTGGCCAACACGTGCTATGTACACTCAATGGCATGCTGCCTTCTGCATAAGGTCACGGTGACAGGGAATATAGTCCTTTAACTTTATCTGAGTCCATGGGGCAAGAGAAGATCTCCTGCCTGCAGCCACGAAGAGGATTATCACTAACATAAGCTCTCGGTATTCCCCGATCTGAGCCCTGTGATGCAGTGAAGAAAAAAACTCTGAGTATGACAGAGAGAGATGTTATTGCTGAAGGCATCTCCCCCTAGTCCTATTCCCAGCAAGGCTGCAAGGTGTAGACTGAAAACCGAGAGACAGGTGCTGGTATTTTGGCTCAGCAATTGGCATTGGGGTTATGCTGTGTCTAATAAGAGAGGCTGGCTCCCAAGCAGAGGCGGATTCAGTTCCCTACAGTCATTGCAGGATAATATCTTGAATAAACCAACTGTATCTATTTAAACGCCTTAATAAGCAACATACCAAGCGCAAGAGTTCATAAGAAGTGGTAGATTTAATCCAGCTCTTGAGAGCTTTATCTGTTTATTTTACAGGACCCTTGCAAGGCAGAAACGCCATCTCCAGCTATTCCTAAACTGCAAAGTGGGTGGGTTGGGTATTTCTGACAGTGCTGCAAGAAAGCGTGGGACCAACGTTTGCATTTCTCTGCAAGAAAGCCGGGTAGCAGAGCTAAGGCACAGAAGTACCTTTCAGCAGGGTAAAGTCTGATCCTCCATTATAGGGAAGAAAAAATCTGAAGTTAACTCCCAGGACCAACCCAGACTATAAAAAAGGTAGGGCGGCGTCGCACATCACTGCCATGGATGTTTATGTCCCCATGGCCTGTACTGGAGCCTGGGCTCCAGCAACGGCCTCGTGCCACTGGTTTTCCCACTGGAACTGGAAGTCGGTGAAACAGAAAGTGAATAATCCTCTTAGCGGGGCTGGCGCCGGCTGCCGTCGCCTGTGCTGTGCTCCAATTAACACCAGTGGCTAAGCCTCGCCGGAGGTTTTGTTATTAATTACGGGAGGGAGGGAGAATTGAGCATGCTTAGTGCATGGCTGCTTGGGCTGGGAGAAAGGACATGTCCTAAAATAACTCGCAGGGGAAAAAAAAATTAATGCCTTGAAAGTGGCAGTGAATCAGCACCATCCCCGTGACAGAGGATGGACCCCTCCAGCCACCCCAGCGTGGTGGGGACTGGTCCCCAGTGCCTCTGCTCGTGCTGGGGCTCACCACAGACACCCCATAAACCAGGGCCTGGGACACACTCCTCAAAGCCCAAAGCTGCTTTTACCTGGGGCTGGCGGGTCTGGAAATGGCCCCGGGGTGTTGCCTCTGCCCCAAGAGCTGGCGGTGTGACTGGAGCTTAGTTTTCGCTTTGCCCCCCAAACTGAATCCCTTTCCCATCCGTGGCGTCAAACCCTCCACAAAATACAGCCCGAGCGTTGCTTCTGTGTCGACCGGATTTTTAGGTTGGAAGCTAACCCTTGTCACTTTTCCAAGTTGATATTTAATCTACAGTTATTCTTTCAAACAGAGAGTACTTCGATTTGTGTGAATGCGATTTCTGGGGCGTCGAAGTTGCACTGCTCTCAAAGGAAAATCTTGTTTGCTTCTTTTAAACACAGAATTCCATAGTTTTCAATTATTTTCCTTCTGGGAAAAAGCAAGAAGCCTCCCCCAAACAGGCACAGAGATGGGACTGGAGCCGTAGTATCCTCCGCTCCCTCCCTCCAGCCCAGCCGGGGAGAGGGACCCATCGCACCCAGCCCGGCTGCCACCCAGCTGGTCTCACCCTGCCCTGTGCCCCAGGCGCTCTTATCGTTCTTGAATAACTCATTTATAAGTTTTAGCACACTTGATAGCTTTTCCATTTAACAGTGAAAACCCGTAAGTAATGAATGTACTTAAGATAAAAGAGGCCAGCTATGTTAAATAGGGAATTGCTTCTGTAGGCACAAACCAGTGCTTTCCATTGGACTGCCAGAAAAAATTTTGTCTCTCTCTAAAGGGGCACAATGCTTAAAAACAGTCTGCTTTGTCCCAAATGCTTTTTAAGAGAGCTCAAGATTGTTACACACCATAGGAGGAGATTTTTCCCTCTTCTGCTTTGGGTATTTTGCAGCTCTGTGGGCAGAGGTAAATGGGAATATTGCTGGCACCCAAGAAAGTGCAATTCTGACAGCCCAGGGTTTGCTATGGTGAAGAGGATCGCACCAGGCTGCCCAGCTGTGACGACACGGATGCCCTGCGAGGATGGCTGAAGAAAGCACTTCTTTCCAGAAGCTGCTTCTCCCATATTTCCCATGCCTGGAGGCTTTGGGAGAAAAACCAGACCAATGCAGGAGGGTGGGCAGGCGTGCTCGCCTGGGGCAGGTCTGCCTGCAGCTCCTTGGGCAGGCAGCTTCCTCCCCTTATCACATTCGTCGAAACAAAAAGCGTGTAATTCTTACGTTGCAACACAATTGGAAAGAGATTAGTCTCAGAATGAGATTAGGGGAGCTATTAATTGAATGGGAATTAATAAGCGTGCAGCTCTTGGATGCTGGGGGCTGGAGAAAATTAAAATAACTCTTGCGGGGTTGGGAGGAAAAACCCCTTCAAGGCTGAGGCAGGACAGACAGACAGACAACACACGACACCGGGCTCTTCCCATTTCAAGAGTAGAAGCTTATTAGCGTGGTTGTATGCTCAGCGCTCCTCGGGATCCCATTTAAGGAGGTCAGAGACAGAGGTGGACAGCAATAGCTGCCTACAGATCCAATTAGGAACGGCTTTTACAGCCAGGTCCTTTTCATTTTTGCCGTGGTTATTAACGGCTCCGGACAGACCTGGGGTGGATGGAGGAACGTCGCCCTCCTCCTGCCCCAGACACGGCTCCCTCGGGGCTGGAGCCACGTGGAGCTGGGGGGACCTGCTCCCCTGGGGCTGGCACCGGAGCTGGCTTGGCTTGGGCAGAGGGAGCATGGCATCTTCTCCCTCTCCATCCTAGCCATGATATCCTCGGCAGTGGCATCGATGGTCTGCCCCGGGGGCCCTCCAGCACCCCCCCCAGGGATGCTAACCATAGCTGAGGAGCAACAGCCGGCCCTTTCTGCAGCTCTCCTGCTCTAGAAAATGCTTGACAAATGTCGGTTCCTCGGTGCCCTTATCTCTGGAAAAGGGGACAAAGCAGGAGCAGGGACAAGTCACACTGTCAGGAGCCCGAGAAATGCCATTTCCCCAGAATACGCGGCAGGTTTGCAGAGACACAGGGCCAGAGCTCGGTTTTGCAGCCTCTACCCCTCGGGCTTTTGCCCAAATACAGCCCAGGAACCCCCATGTTTCTGCAGGTTGTGTGCACGCAGCTTTTCAGGGATCACACACGGAGAGGAGTGACATGCAGGCTGCTTCCTGAGGGTACACGTGATTTTTCCAGGCAGTAGGTAAGTACAGCATCGCTTCTCTGTCGTGCACAGCTCTGGCATGGCTCTGTCTCAAAGGGCTGTTTCCTCTCCTCCCCGCACGAGTTATTCTAATTTTCCCCAGCTGTGGAGGGCTGGCCATGCTGGGGGCTCCCGCTGGCTTCCCCACGCTGGGCAGAGGCCAGCGGTGCTCGGCACGGGCAGAATCATTTTCACCGTGAGCGAGGTCGGAGCCATGTTTTCCAATCATGAATTTCGCTCAAAATGGTCCATCCGTTACTGAGAGCGTGGTTATGTGAACACGTCTTGTCTGAGTCATTAAAATGAATTAAATATCACTCCTATGGCTCTTGGCAGAGTGGCCAGCAGTACCAATATGCAGGGTTTTCCCACGGGACCTCAGCCGCTCTGAAGCTGTGGCTCCTCTGAGACACTAAAATCCCAATTTACTTATTTTTCTTTTTAAGAGCCCCGAGCGTTACTACCCTGCTGAAAGGAGCCAAATGCACACCTTGTCAAAACCTCTTTAAAACAAACCCAAAGGAAAGCAGGCGGGATGCTGCCTGCCCAGCACCCCCCAAACCTGGGCTGGGCACCCCCTCTCCCGGGCAGGGCTCCCTTCTCTGCTGCCATCCCTATGCCATCAATACAGTACGGATGGAGCGTATGCACGGAGCGGCTCCTTTCCTCCTGTGGTGGGGAAATGGGAGTTTCCCCTGGTGCAGAGCAGCATCTGAAGCCAGAGACCCCGTAAGAGACACAGGGAGGGACCCCCAGAGCTGGGGCTGTGCTGCGGAGGGGCTGCACCCCCCGCCAGCCTCGGGGGACCCCCACCGACCCCAACCCTGGGCTCCCGCCTGCCTCCCGCTCCTCTCTGCACGGGGGGCAGCCGCTTGTTTCAAGATGCTGAGTCACAAACACAGTCGAACACCAAAAATCACCGTATTAGCTGCAGCCCCTCGCGCTTGGGAATTGCAGGCAGATTTTTGCCTGTCCGAGCAGAACGTGTTGCAGGGACGTATCCGGGTCCCAAAAGGCTCCTGTGAGGCAATTAGATGCTTGCAGGGTCTCATTTACACCCACAAATAACCACAGCTTAAAAACTGTGCTGGAATAACTTCCTTTAAACAGTCTTGGCTGCCAGACACACAAGCTAGCTTAAGGTCACACCAAGAAACCTGTCAACTGCCTTTGCTATACACTTTAAGAAAAAAACCAGTCCACGTAAAATTCATCAAGTAAATCAAGTAAGGTTAAAAATATTGACTTAGGATGAATCAGGATCTCTCTCAACAATTCAGTAGCCGTTGTTGCTGTTGCTATTGCAGATTAATATAAGACGCACCCACGAACATTTCAGGCTGCTGAATGGCAGACGGGGAGTTGCAATACATTTGGTTATGCAAAGCACTAGCTAATACATTTTGCTGCATGTCCACTGACATCTTTGCAAGCTACTGAAAAGCATTAAGGGATGGGCTCAGGCAGAGCTGGGTCTCTGAAATCAGAAACACTGAAGTTCTTTACTATCCTTTAGCTTTCTCCCCAGTTCCTATAGAAATCCTGCTGTGTCTGAGCTCGTTCAGACAAGGTATGGGATTTTTTTTCACATGTACCCACATTATACCGAAAGGGCTCAAGTCCCAATTTTCCTACGACACTACAGTTTGCGACACTATCTGTAAGGTGGCGAGGCAGATGGGCAGTCGCGCTCTCGGGCATTCAGACTGGGCGTTAGTTAAAGGGTCTGTCTCCCAAACTGTGTTTCTACAGAGGTGACTAAAAAAAAAAAAAAAAAAAAGAGAGACCGGCCAGAGTGAAAGCATCCGATTTGCAGTGTACTCACATTCATCTTCCACCTCGGGCTCCGCTTTCAAGCCATTTTGTGAGAGATCCCAGGCACTTGTCGGGCCAGGCAGAGCCCTGCGCCGGCTGCCTATAGCTCTGCTCCCTCCTTCCCCTGCCCGCCGGTGGCCATTCCTCCGGGACTTGCCAGCTGAGTTGAAAAATAGACTTCTAATTCATTTGGCATCAAAGATTCCGGCTTAACTCTTGCCAGCAGCTGTCATGTCCCACCGAAGGAGCTGCGGTGCCAATCGCTTCCAGTATAATCTCCTCTCCGAACGGCTAGATGATGCTTTAACTCGTCTTAACGCTCTGGATGGATGGAGATCTCTCTGCAACGCCGGGAGAATATGATGCTGCTCTTTCCCAAAGCTTTCCCTTTTACATGCCTCGACCTTGCAAGGGAAATCCTGTCTCATTTGAATTATTCATAATACTTTCTGTTCTGCCAGCTCCAGCATACATTTTCAATCATTAATATGTCATGACTTTTTATCCTTTTGGACTTTTATCTTTTCTCCTACACGACTTGCCGCTTTCCAAATAATGCAATCGTGGCTATATTAATTAGCATTCATCTGATTTACTAAATAAAAAAAATGTCTCCATCCTAATGCTAATGCACGCCCTTCCTGGTGGGAAATACCACTTGAACAGCTCCGGGAACAGGGATAGCGCCGGCTGGTTCTAGCTAAAGCAGTGCAAACCATGTTTGGAGCTCACGCTTTTGGCAGTATTTCCCAGCTTGCAAGCCTGTCTGGTGACGGAAGGCAGGGTAGGCTTCCAGCATCATGAGAAAAAAAACCCAAGGAAGGTAACCATGCTGTGAACTCTATGAAAGAGCTTGTTTTCATCCTTTTTAAGTAAAGCTGGTGGTAAATCATGGCATTCTTGATGATGGTGGCCGGGCCAGGCTCTTATCCCTGCGGTGCTGCCGGGTGGGTGCATCCCTCCAGCTCACACCAGGATCTGTCCCTGGAGCTTTGCCCAGCGATGCAGTTTGGGGCGATCCCAGACCTGCCCTGGAGTCTGGAAATGAATGAAACTGCCCGGAGGATCCTTATCCCTTCCACCGGGAGCCCAGCCGGGACCCTGGGTACCTGATGCTTCGCCACAGCGGCCGAGCCCCCCGCTCCCCTTGGGTCCGATGCATCCGCTCTCTCCCACGGACAACACGTATTAATTGAAAGTCGGATGGAGCAATTAGCTGTTCGCTGGGAGGCTAATGCTTCTCTCGGCTCCCACTGCTCGACTCGAGGCTGGAAGAGCTGAAATTTCTGTCCTGTTATCTGAAGAGCCAAATGACATTTCAGCAGCGGGGAATTCCTGCCAATAAAATTGCAGCCTGAACTCATTGCTTTCATTATACCTTAAATTATTTTCTGTACTTGAGGTGGGCTTATTGCTAAGTCTGGGCTGTGTAGATGAAAGGAGAAGGGTGAAGGGCACCTGGCTGCTGCCCCAACCCCGGGCCCAGGCACCCCCAGCTCGAGATGCACGGGCTGCTGCAGCTCCAACCTAGCTGAAATAGGAACAGATATAATCCACGCATTGCGACTAAATTCCCTCGTTGATGGATTTTACATAGGAACCCAAACTGGTTTTATAACAGAAATGAGGTGGGAACCCGAACTATTCAGCATCGCGGTGCCCAGGACAGACAGACACTTGCACCCTTGCAGCCTCCTGCTCCACAGACGGGCTTGTGGAGCTTTTCTACGCTCCCAATTTATTGCAACCACATCTTATCAACCAACCAACAGCTGATTTTGTGCAGCCAGAGGCAGTGGTGTGGTGGGAGCCGGGTGGGTGGCTGGGGCTGGGCGAGCATCTGTCCTCCCTGCAGCACCGTGCCTGACCTCTAGCTGGGACTGCTCTTCACCGTGCCAATACCAGCATTTCACATTTTACTTCAGCTACGCAAGTGTTGGCTGCCTGCTCCAGCCCATAATTATATGGCAAGTTACTGCACATTTCCCAACAGCTAAATTATTGTGTGGGGTTTTTTTTTGTTTTTGTTTTTGTTTTTTTTTGCAAAGAAGTGAATATTGTAAGTATTTACACTGATTTCTACTATGGCTGAAAGTGTGAAGCTGCACTTTAGGATGGGCTGTGCTTGGCTCGAGCAGGAGCCGGCTCCGGAGTCCAAAACTCCAGGAAACCATTTCTCAGAGTTTAGTGGGATTTTTGAAATCACTGATTGTGAACTGAGATGTAATTTCTAACCAGCACGGCTGGGACCTGCGCTCTGATTTTACTGAAGCGATTAAAGGTGGGATGTGCACATTGGGCACATACGAACTGCAAAGCTTGCTCCCCTTGCTGAAGTGTTTTAAACTTTAACCCTCCATCTAAATTCAAATAGTAGTTGTGCTGGCTCATTTCTGTCTCTCTGGCACTGGCTCTATAAGATGTTACACATTTCAGTATTTGCTAGCATGCACCTTAATGCCTTTCCCTGAATGCTCCCAACAAATCACAGTGACCTACATGTAAAACAGTAGCAAGGTCCTTCCCTGGGCTGGCAGCTGCTACAGTGGTGCGGAAAGTCACAATTGGGGTACAAACTGGAGACACCAATATGGGATCAGGACCTTGTCTAATAGGTTTCTGCTAATTCCTTAAGAGAGTGGAGCACAAACAAATACTACACCTCTGCAGCTAAGAAGTTTTTCTTGATGCTGGTGCTGTCATCCTCTTCCCATGCCCATCCTTTGAACACATCTCAGCAAGTGTTCCCATTCCCCAAAATAATTGCTCTGAATCGGCTATGAGCACATTGCCTTCCTCACTGCCTGCACAGAACACGAAGCCCGTGCTGCCCGTGAGCCCATCGCGGTGCCTAAAGCAAGGAGGGAGCGATGGGCTGGGCGTGAGTTGCAGGCAGCAGAGCTGCAGCTGGGGGAAGAGGCTCTACAAAAGTCTGGCCCAGCTCTGGTACGCTTCTCCCCCCAGGGTTATGTGACCCCCATCAGAAAGGATGAGCACCCTGCATCCCTCTCTCCCAGCCCGGTGCTGGGTGCGGCACTCTTTGTTGGGTCCAAAATACTGCATCCTCCTCCCCTGGGATGCTGCGGGCTCCTGAGCTAATCTCACAATGCAAATAACATACAACTGCCTTGTGGGAGACCACAAATTATTTTCATAGCCTGAGTCCTGAAGAAGCTATCGAGCACGGTCAGGGAGCTGCCACACTGGAGAGCAGCAGCAGCCGTTCCCTCCTGCAGCCGTGCGGTTCTGCGGAGCGGAGCAGCCGAGGGTTAGGAGGATGTCTTGTACATTGGGGGGTGAGGAGATGCTCAAGGTAATGAATTAAAAAAAAATAAAAAAAATCAGGTAAGAATTGCATGGATTCAGCAGCTTGAAGCCCCCCAGACCCCTCGCTTCCCCCTCAGATGCTGGGGGAGCTCCCACGTCTGCCAGGTTCCGTGTAGCAGGGCCTGCAACCCCAAATGCTGCTGTGCTCGGGAGCCCCTCAGTTATAAGCCTACTTTGGGCAAGAACTAAAAAAAACAAAAACAAAAACAAAAAAAACCCAGGTAAACATTTCTGCTCTTGCTAAGTTTTCTAACAAAGCAAGCAAGGAAGCCTGAGTTTCGGCTTCAGCGCCTCTCTGAAATGCAGCTCCCCCACGGAGAGACTTTCGACGTCTGCCTTTTGCTGGCAGCTGCAGGGCTGTGCGTGCGCTTTGCCGGGGCTGCTCCTGCCTCTGCAGCCCTGGGACGAGGCACTTGAGGCAGGCGCAGGAGCCCGGCTCCTTTATGTACCACAATTTCACCCTTGTGTTGTTGGATTTGCATTTGAAGCTGCTATTAACCGCCAGGCTAATGAGGAGCCTGTGCAAAATTTGGAATAGCAAAAGAGGATGAAAGTAACCCAAAGAAAGGCTGTGAATGCGCTGATTACGCCTGGCTGGGAAGCGCCGCGTTCGGGGCTGGTGCCGCTTCCCGGGAGCGAGGCAGTGCTGTACCAACACAATTCCCCATCAGCAAAATGTTCAGGCATGGAGATATTTTAGGGCTGGGAGAGCTGCAGCTCAGACAAGACGCATTGAGGAAAAGCCAACAGCACCCTTTGCCTGAGCACCGGCACGTGCCCGGGCCTGGAGAGGTGCAGGGATGTGGGGAACAGGACATGGGAGAGGTGGAAATCTCTTCAGAGAGCTAGAGGCCACCGTGAGATAATGCCTGTTCACTTCTGCCGTGCTAATGCAATCTTTTCACCCCAGGGCTCCTGTGTTAAAGCCGGCAGGGTGGGTTAGATGGTGGGATGCTCTGTCCTGCACCCAGGGAGGTGCTACTTCACCCGGCCACGGTCCCCTCTGCCTGCCATGGTCCTCGCCACCTCACCCGGGAAATACTCATCCTCAGGCCTCAGACTGGCAGTTCTTTGTCTTTCCCTTCCTTCTTCTTGCCAGCTCAAACCCAACCCAAAACTCCCCCATCTCCCCTCGCCCTGTGGTCCCAGCACCTGATGCTGTGGTCCTCACCCTCACCCACCACCAAGGCTTCAGAGAAAGGCAAACCCAGAAGGTCTCGCTGTCAGCTAGAAGACACCAGGGCAATAGGTTTGGCCTGGCCTCTGCAAGAAGCTGCTCGTCTCTGCAACGTGGCGTTTGGGTGGTTACTGCCTCTTGCTATCTCTGTGCTTGCTGCTCTTCATCAAAGAGGAACGGGTGTCCTGAGGTTGGCTTGAAGGACACGGAGCCGCACGCACCCCATCTACTCCACAGAGCCTTTCCACCCCCCCGCCATCCATCCCTCACCTCTCATGTGCAGAAGGGGGGAAAAAAAAGGATGGCAGGAGGCAGCAGAAAGGCGTGGGCTGCCGAGCCATCACCAGAAGCAGGCACGGTGTGCCCAGGACCTTGTACACCCACACCTACCGCTGCGGGAGCGTGGGCACCTCTGGCCACAGCAACCCAAACCCCACGTCATCGTTCAGGGGATGACCGCTGAAGGAAACCTGCATCCTATTTCAGTTTTCTTGAATCAAAGGGCTGCGCTAAGTCGACCCGGCGTAAATTAATAGCTCGGAGGACTTGTCCTGAAGTAATCTGCATATGTATTTCATCAAGTCACCTTTAAAACTGCTGAGCCGGCGGTGCTGGCCTGGCCGAGCGGAGGGCTGCGAGGGGGCACCCACGTTTTGGGCTCCTTTGCCGTGGGGACCAGTACGCGTGGCATCCCCCGAGCCGCAGGAGAAGGGCAGCGTGGTCCAGGCTCATGGCAGGGGACGTTGCCTGCGTGTCGAGGGGACAAGAACCACAAGGAAGTCTGTCTGCTGGGATTGCGTTTACCCCAGGGGCATTTTACAGCGTTATCCCCAGAGCCACAGAGACCTTCCGTTAGAGAATTAAAATTTGGCCCAATTTGCACTACTAAGTCACCCAGAAACAAGTCATGATTTTTGCTAGAAACCATTTGAACTGCCATCATCCCCACCCAAATGAGGGGACGCTGTCTGTTTTCCCCTTCCCGCAGCGCAACCAAGTTAAAGGCTGAACCCACGGCACCTCCACAGCATCATCTGCTCCCATCCTGCTGCCGAGGACCCGGGTACCAGCAGCCTCGCCAGACCGAGCCTCTCCGGGCCCCGTAAGGCAGAGCAGACCCCGCTGTTCTGCCCACCAAGCACCATCTGAAATCACTTCTCAGCCTTTGCTGCTCCTGTTTAAGGGAAGGGGGGACAGAAGACAGACAAAAAAACCTCATCTCTCGCTATTGCTGCCTTCCCAGCCTCTCTCTCTGTCACACGTGGTGTTGGCAAGAACCAGCAGCTACATAAAGTTCACAGGTTTCACGCAGTTCCTGCTGTTTTAATTAAATCCCACTGTCATTTTTATTTACTTAAAATTTTGCTTTCTCAGTCTGCTCGCTCAGCTCGTGTTGTAACTATATAATTAGCACCAGCCATTATGCAGCTCCCCAGAGTTTTCAAAGTTGGCGGATTTTTTTCATCCATTTTAGGCTTTTAGAATCCAGTAATAATAATTTTGTAATTAAAAATATGTAATTTGCTCAGAATGTTTAGCTCAGCACAGCTGTTTCCTTGGACAGCCATGGGCTCAACCCTGTTAAGCTTTTTCCAGGTCAGTGGTGGAAGGCATGTTCTTCCCACACCTCCGTCTGTCAGACATCTGAGGGTTAACCCTGCTGTATACTTTTATTGCCATGTTTTATTTCATTATTACAAGTGTATTGTGAAATTTAATTGGCAGGTAGGTAGTAGAGCAGATTAAAATGCATTAACATTTATTGCAAGCTCTGTTTATATGCTTCCATTTATTTCTGCTTGACTGTGGTTCACAGTAGCCTGTTGGTTTTAGTGTGGCAGCCTTTTAAATATGCCACTATAATGGCACTTAGTTTATTCCCTTGGTGTATATCTGAAAAAGAGGTTTACTTAACAGGCCTGATCTAAAATAAAACCTGCTGAATTCGAAGAGACATGGATAGCTTTAGGGCCAGATCCTTTAGGGACAGGTTTGCAGTTTTAAGATGAGGTTATGCCAAAAGGTATCGGGCATAGCCGCAATGCGCTTGGGACTGCCCAGGTCTAACTAGCCCATTCCAGCAGGAGGGACAAGAAGGGAGAGGAACAGCATGTTTCCAACCAAAAACCTGCTGGGAAGGGCTGGCTGGGAAGGAGCTAGCACCCCAGCTCCTCTCCGAAAAAAGCGCTCTCTGGAGCGGACGTCCACATAGAACAACCAACAGGGATACCACGCAACATGCAGTCTGCTCTACCTCTGCACATCTGGATTTAAGCAGACGTGAAACCACACAAACCAGATGCTGCTCCCAATAGGAAAAGGTGTAAGCATCACCGCAGCGCTGGGCAGTGCCTCCATCCACACGCCGTCCCTGTCCAAGGCTGTGCTGCTCCGGGGTACCCACCGCCCCCGCACACCCAGGGTACCCGTCGCTCCCACCCTCTGCCACGTTTCCTTCGCCTGTTCTCATAAGATGTTTTTTTCCTGGGGTGGTGGGCCCTGTTTGAGGTTTCTAGCTTCAGTTTAACACAGCATCCCAAGATGGCTGGAGAAAAGCTCCTCAAAGGACAGATCAATTATTTGCTCAAGTTATTAGCTGGCGATAATGGCTTGGTATGAAAACTAATATTAAAGGCATTTAAAAAAAAAATGCTTTGACCTGATAGAGTAATGGCTCCTTTATAAATCCTCTCTGTGGTTCATTAACCTGATAGACGGTGCCAGTTGCTATGCATGCAGAATTGTGTGTTGTTTGAAGTGGGCTGCTCAGCCTGCAAAGCCTCTTGTGCTGCTGCTGCCTCTGCCTCCTCCTCCTCCTCCTCCTCCTCTGCTGGGGCTGCCTTGGCTGGCCACTACTGGGCATGGTCCCCTGGTACCAGCGAGTGCCCTTCAGTGCTTGTCCTCATCCACTGGCCCCCAGTCCATGAAGCAACAGAGACTGGGATAAAGCAATTCCAGAAGAGTACAGCGTCAGCATGACTATTCAGGCAATAACAGCTCAATCATTCATTTTAATTAAACTCCAGGAGGTTGATAGACAGCAGTCACCTCTGAAAGATGGGTATCGCTTCATAACCCCTCTTTCAAATTGCCTTCCCCGAGGTTACACTCAAAGAGATCACTCTAATTCCTGCAGCATAAAATATTTTAGGAATCTATTCAAACCTTGACATAGCAGGCTGCGATTCATCAGAAATTTGATTTTAAATGTCTTCTCAGAAAGAAATACAATTCTATGAAAGAGCGTTTCTTCTTCCAAGAAAGTGAAAGAGCCGAAGCGATGCTGTGGCAGACCCCGGACCAGAGCTGCAGACTGGAGGGGCCCCAAGCCCACCCCTGGGCTGGGAGGACACCATCCAGGCTGGAGCACCAAAACCTCAGTATTTTAGTCAGTCTATGCAGGAGGCAGTGGAGTTTTTGGTCTTTCTTCACCATGCCATATCAAGGAATCACATCAGAGAAGCCAGAGTAGCTCCTGGTAAAATGCCAGCCCTGCAGGGACTTGGGTGGAAAGTGCAACTGGAGTGAATGAAACCCATAAGCCCCTCTACTTGGTGTTGATGAATTAGCTACTTTTGAACCAGCTTAATTGCTCGCTTTAAAATTTGTGCCACAGCTCAGCACTACTCATCGCTAAGGCCAAGAAGTGAAGATACGTATGGGAATGTAGACGTGGAAATACATTTCATAGGGTGTAACCTATATAACAAGGGTACACCCCCCCTGTCCCTTACACTTCTGCACCTGCCTGGCCGTCTGCAGCAAACAAGGAGGCTCTGAAAGCCTTGCTGGGCAAGAATCAACATTTTAGGTCAAAATCTTTGTGCTTCAGGGTTGCTGGGTGCCACGCTGCTGCCTGTATCGCATCTTTAGAGTGGCCAGGAGGGACGGTGTGGCGTGGACCAAGCGTCAGGAGACGACAGCCTGTGGTAGCAGGAGGAGGGCAAAGCACGGGTCAGGCAGCAGCGCCGGTGCTGCGGCGGGGAACCCAGGCCCTGAATTATACTCATCCCATTTATTTTCACGTTATCTCCATTTCAGCCTCCGCCAGCGGGCAGGAGACTACGGCACGGTAACCGCGCAGGGCAGCGGCATCGCCTCCCGCGAGAGGAGGGATGCTCCAAGCACTCAGACTAAATTGCTACGTCTGTTTAGTTATAAAGAGGAAGTCAGGCTTTCTACTAAAACAGTAATAAAGACCAATCCCAAACTAATGTAATCCTCTACTAGCAAAACCCCCCCTGCCTATCTGATCGCGAGTGAAGCGCCGACAGCATCCAGGGATGCTTGAATACAAATGGGCTGGGGTTAAGCGTTTCCAGGCCTTGGGAGATTTAACTTATAAAGCCATGTTTTATTTCTCTGAGCTGTTCTCAAGCTGGTTTCAAAATGTATGTGTCACTTCATTTTCACGTCTTTGTATTGCTTTGGGCTTTGAAATATCTTCTTTGCCAGCTGAAGCTGAGCTTACAGTAAGCCATCAATATCAGCCATTCAGAATTAATGCCAAGAACTCCCAGCTAATATTTTCTTCATCAAAAGAGATCATTGGAGAAAGATCCTAATAATTCTTTGTCCTTTGTAACAGTATTAGGATGTAAAAGTATTAAAGAGCAATTACGTGTTATCTGGTATGTAAATGGCTATAATTTGAATTTATGAATAAAGTATACTTCTAATATGGCTAAAGTGTACAGCCCACTCAATTGTGCAGGTATTACAGAGTGCTGGGGCTTGCACGGGACTTATCACAGTCAGTTTAAATGTTTGCATTACGGCGGGGACTGCCTTCACGGGTTACGTTTTTCAGGAGCCCCGAGGGCTCCCAGAGCATGGATGGGGCTGGTGCTCCCCTGCGAGACCTCCCAGCGGGTCCCTTCCCTCTTTGCTGGCACCAGCTACGCTCCGGCAGCGTAGCGTGGTGCACAAGCTATAAAAACAAAGGGGAAAATTTGTTCTCAAAGGCAAAATTGCCCTTTTAATACATTGCAGTCAAAATTTCTAAGGAGCTTTCTAGGATCATGGCTTTCTCTTTTTCCACAGCCTGTATGGGGTTTGAATTATTTGTGTTCACACAGTGTTGACACCAAGATACTTCTCTATTATGCTACAAACTGGCTGAGCAAAAAATGAAAACCTAAACCGAAGAAAGGCAACAAAAAGCCCCCAGACCCACATAGTTGGCTGATGGTCAGTCAGCTGCAGCCCAGGCGCTGCTCACCCCCCTCTGCAGGTCATCCTCCGCACCGCTCTGCCTCTGGCGCTATAAATCACCTGAGAAAAAATTGGAAATATTTCTAGCAATGAGCAAATTACAGAAAGTTTAGAAACAGGGATTAATGTAAAAGCACCAATACTGGGCAGAGTTTGTACATCCATCTCTCTCCCCATCTCTGTAGGATCCACAGATGGCAGACGTGGGGGGCAGGAAAGGGTCTCCCCTTTTCCAAGCCAACCCACTACTAAAGCATTCAGATTAATTCGCTTCCGAACCTAACACTGCGCTGCCTGCTGCCTCTTTACATTTTGAGTTGTCATGATCTGCTTCTTCCTTAACAAAGCTTGGAAAGCTTACCCCCGTCAGGGGGAAATATTCTCTTCGATAATGGTAAGCCTATTTTGAATGCTCAAATTCTCTTTCTTAATGGACTAAAAGGAAGCTTTTAAAGTTGCAACCACAGATGTTGGGATATTCTACTCCCTTACAGGAAATTCAGGCTGGCACTTGGAGAGAGGGGATCCCAGGAGAGGTGTCCTTGGTGCCCTGCTCCGCGTCTTTCATGTAGGTATATGTAAAATATAACATTAGCCGAGCATCTGAGAACCGTACAAACCACTACCTGCAAGCCTCCTTCAGGAAAAAAAATGCTATATTAAAAGATATTTGCTCTACATTATCTTTTGCCATTGCAGTTGCTGAGGGATGTGCTAAAGCCTCGGGGGATTCCTTCTTGAAAGGGATACAGGGCAAGAAATTCCTCAAAGGTTTTAAAAAAAGGTGAGGGAAATGTCATTCAAGAGAGAATTTTTCATTTTCAAGGATCAAAATACACCCTGATCAAACAACAATAAGCTACACCGAAGAAAAGAAAACAAACCCAGAATTTGGCATTCTAGGTCCATCTGCTGTTGAAAATATGGAAATATCATGAAAATATACTGGCTGCAAAGTATCTCCAGCACAGCCAGCTAATGGGAAGCATCACCAAGCAAAGCAAGAGTGAAAACCACACTGAAAGAGTAGAATCAACAGTAAAAAATGGGGTGAAAGAGTCTTAAAAAACCTAAAAAAAGAAAAAAGAGAAAAATCAGTGTGGGTTGGCAGGGGTACAGAAGATAAATGGTAGGAGAGAGAAGCCCAAAAAATAAAATATGAAAAGATAAAGGGAAGAAACTGGACCAGCAGAAAAAAGGCCTGGGAAAGGTCCATGCAGTAGTAGAGTGACCAGAAAAACCACACCAACAGGGTAAAAAAAACCAACAAACCACAAACCAACAAAATTTTACTTTTTTTACAGGGCAGCTGTGGGTACAGGGGCAGGATCAGACCAAGAGCTGTGGGATTCTGGGCTACTGCCTCACCCACCTCTCCCATCTCTGAGGCCTCTCTCTAAGCCCTGCAGCACTTCTTGGAAAAAGATATTAAAGAGAAAGTTAGTCCATTAATTATTAAATAGTGGGGGAGAATTAAAAATTGAAAGAAATGTTAGATAATTTAAAAAATAAAATAGAGCTGTGCTGCAGAGGGGGATGCTGGATTCTGAAAAAGCAGGAAGAGATGCTTCAGATCGGTAAATAATTAATATTGCATTTAATTTATTCATATTTCTTTACTTTACTAATGTTCCAGAGAGAAAAGAAGAGTTCAAAGGATGGGGCTGTGTAACTGTAGTCACGAGGAGAGGGGAGGGAAGGTGGGGAGCCCGGGAGAGCCCAGCAAAGCTCTGCCCACCAGCAGCACAGCTGCTTTATCTCTCCTGCACTTCCAGCATTACAAGAGATACATGTTTCACTACAGTTTTCACATTAAAAGTGTACTTTGATCTCCACTTATATCAACAAGCTGTCTAAAAACCAGCCCTGTTAAAAGCCATCGTTAATTAAGCTATTCCTTGCGCGAAAGGGGACAGGCGAGATGTGCCTTTCGCAGTGTCTCCGGCACGAGCGGGAGGTATTTATTCCCTGCTCCGGGCTTTTGGGTCTATACCATCACGGAGAGAAGTATTACGAAGAGGGGATACAGGATGTTTCGGAGGGGATACAGGAGCACAGCAGGGTGCCAAGCGGGTTCCTAGGATGCAGCCGGGCTCCGGATGAGGATGGGGCATCCCCAGTGCTGCTGCTGGTGGGTACCAGTACACCGAGGACACCTGTAAGGTACTTTTTCTTTTTTTTCAGTGATTAAACGGGTGTGAATTAGCCTTGGGCATTACTTGCCCATGGTTTGGAGGAGCAATAACGCCCGGCCCCCTCCACGCATGGGGTCTCAGCAAGCTGTTTGTCAGGGCAGGGCGCCAACCCCCTGCACTGAGGGACAGACGCCCACGGGAGGGCACAGGTCCCAACCCGCTCCCACGCCCGAGGGGACGCGCTGGCAGCCACCCTTCCCCTCCCAGGATTTATCTTCAGATACAAGCAAGGAAAGAGCCACCATCGACCATCAATTTCTGATTTTCTCCCTGAACTTTGTCCAGCTGTCTAAACTGAGTTTGGGAAGTAAAGGATTTTCCTCAGACACACATAATCGGCATAATCAGCAAAGCCCTGTCTTTCGGCCCCCTAATTTGCAGTGTGATATGACGGCACTTTTTGGCAATAACTAAAGTGATCTATAGTCATGAGGATATAGTCCCCGGGTAGAGGGGAGATTTATGGCTCTGGCTATAACAGATATTTTACTCCTCAGCAGCAATAAAGGCATGGCTGAAAGCTCTACAAAATCAAAATAAATGCAGAGAATGAGGAAGCTTGTCAGGTAATAAAGGACGTTCTTTAAATCAATGGGGAATTTAAGGGAAAGGTGACTGGAGTTTTAGAGCAAGTGTTGCACAAGCCCAATAGCGCCACGTAACTACTTCCAGCAATGCCAACTTTTACCCTGGCTATGGTTAATGCTGTGTCTATTTTATAAGAGGTTTAAGCTTAATTAAAATGTTTTTACAGATTACATTATACAGTTTTGCAGATCTTTTATTTACTCCATGACAAACAAATACCAACTACTAAATTATACGTGTTGGGTGAGTGCATGAGTATCAAAAGTGTCTGGACCAAATGCTGCTTCTGTAAGAAAATCTCACAATTGGGTTACAAGAAAACAAGGCAGAGAATCGCTACTGTAAAAGCCTGGGTTGATGCCTTGGGAATGATGTTTCCTATGCCGGCGGTCCCTCCGCATGGAGCCTCTCCGAGCCAATGCACCAAGGGATGGGAGGTCCTCATGGCCAACGGGCACATCAGGAAAAACCACCAGTGGTGCCGGTTCATCGGCATTGGCAGCACCGGGAACCCTGATACTGGTTGGCTGCCACCCATGGATGCTATTTTCAACATTATGCTGCCCAACATTGCTGGGAGAAGTGTAACTGGTGAAAACTGGGCTGGCAGCTGATGGGCTGTGGGCTTGAAAAGCAAGAGCAAGGGACGTGTGCGTGTAGCCCTCATCATCCTACCACTGCAGCACGTTGGCAGCACCATCAGGACGCGCATGTGCCTCCAGCTGAACAAATACACGATATTATTGCTGTACTGTAGCCGTCCCTATCTGCCATCCCTTTTTAATTTGCGTTTTCCTCTCCACCTTTGCCACAGCTACAACACAAACTATGTGCTGGGGAAGGCAACAAGTCTTCTCACCAGCTTGTGTACAGACTTAGGAGCCCTGACAAGCATTTGAAGGCCTGAGGTGACTTGGCAAGAAAAAGATAAGAAACCTAGTGTATTCGCCAAAACGAGAGAAAACTATAGAGAAATAAAATACAACTCTAAACTCCTAAACTGACCTTGCCTACCAGCTAGTAATGATGATGTTCTTACCATTATCCTTAATACAATATCCTTAATAATTGTTCTAAGCCAGTCACCTGGGTTCCTTCGGTGGCCAACCACAGGCAGACAGCCTGTTCTCACACAGCTAAACCTAAGGGAAAGAAACACCAACCTCAGGGTCAAACCAGCCATTTCCCATCCGTTAGACAAAATGATCCAGAGTAATCTTCTGTAATAGATTTCACAGCAAAGTTTCTAACTTCACACGATAACCTTGAATTGCAGAACAATATATATGTATTAATACATCAGAAAGTGATGAAACTCGAACTACACCTATTATAATTTGTCCCTCTGAGTATAAATTTAAACCCTTTGCTCATTTGTTGAGCCTAACCACAGACAAAATGCAAAATTTTACCTTGCCCTCCAGTGATTTCTTAGTGTCTGTCCCTACAAAAAGCAGGTGCTAGTGTAGGAGCTATACCCAAAACATACCATTATTGTATATCAGAGTAAATATGATATATTCTTGTGTTTTCGGCAAGTGCAAATTGGCTGTCATTCATGAAGTACCAAATCATTGACGCTGAATTCTTTTTCATAATATAGAAAAAAAAAAAAAGACTCTGTGAACCTCTTATTATGATGCCTTGCACTGGCAGCACGTAAGAAAATGTTATAAATGCGTCGGAGCTGGTTTCACAAAGCCTCTGGGTTCAGCAGCCAGCAGCGCTGTTGGCAGGGCCAGGACTCGGCAGGCTCCCCGCTCCGCTCCCCACCATGCTGGGGTACCTCAGCCAGCTAAGTCATCGCAGTGCCAAAATTGCAACAAAAATCAGTGCATATGACTCATGGCAGCTCGTGAGACTCTGTCTTGTCAGCGATACACTAGCTAATTAATTCCTTAAGGGACCATGACATCAAGGTAATTTTTCCTACCTGTTAATTTAGCATCATCTGGTTGCTCGACACCACCCCAAATAAATGGGTTTGAGCTCAGCACCTTATAGAAGGGAGCCCCGGGAGGAGCTGGGACCCTTACAGAAATGACTTCTTACAGAAAAGGTTTTGAAGCTACCTCGGAGCCAACTACTGGAGTCAAGACCTGGGCTCCCACCCCAGGCGATGCTGGAGCACACAGCGTGCCACATCTCCTCCCTCCGGCTGCTCCACAGTCTCTCCCAGTTCCCAGGTGGTATCCCATGGGAGCACACTGGTACCCAGCACAGGTTTGATCAGGTTTGCTAAACATTTTTTGCAGAAAGCATTCACTGTAATTTAAAGTATTTCCTTCGCAGCTGGGATTCATAAGTCATCAACAGACTTGTCATCAGAAATAAGATCAACAATTGAATCCCTGGGATTAACCTTCATTTCCAAATTGCCACCTGTCCCGCTCAGGGTCCGCGTTCCTCTGCACTCTCCGCATGCTCAGCTAATGAGTTCCCAGGTAGTATTTTATCAGAGAAACATGTCAGGGCCTTTCTGTTATTGCTTCTTGTTTTGCAGCGTTAGTGTTAGTTATTAAAGCAAAGCGTGTATTTTTTTTCCCCTTGACAGCAACCATTGAGGGCTGTCGGTAGCGGAACCAGGGTAGGAACAGCTGGCGCACGTTTAATGGTGCATTGTTGCATTGTTAACATAAAGCTGTTACATGCCTTGATAAACACATAACGGGCCTCACAAAATTAAAAGAAAATTAAAATGCAAATGTTTACACAAGATATATTTCCCCCTTTTTTCTTTTTTTTTTTTTTTTTAAACACTCATTCACCTGCATCGCAGGTGTGAGTAAGACAGCAGCTGATGTGATAAACCACAGCTTGCAGGGTCACGATGGTTGTGCCACCAGCTCACGGTTGGGCACAGCGGATGGGAGATAAAGGGACACCCATATGGTCCCACTGGAGCATTGCTCTATTTGCAATTAACCACGCAGCTGTAACGAGGCAGTACTCCTTACAGCAAGGGTGCTGCTCTTCCCAGCGCCGTTACGGCAGGAGCTTGTGGCTCAATGCTTGGGCAGTGCAGAGTGGAGAGGGCTGAAATAGGTTGCCCCCAATTAACAGGCAAGACGAGAAAGCTGAAATACATAATACAGATTCTTCCAAGTAAAAAAAATTACACTCCAGTCATCTTTGTGTAGATGGCTCCTTCATTAAACCTACACTGATTGCATCAGCTTGAGCCCTGCTTGGTGCGCATGTGAGGCAGGAACAAACTTTGGGAAGGGTCCATCCCGGACAGGGAAGTCCAAGGGGCTCAGGGAAAGATGGGGGTAACAATATTTGGGCCCAGAGGGCATCCAGTGGGGGATGCCTTCAGTCCCACAGCATGGGGCTTGTGGGGACTGCCCAGCCTGCGGGACATTTAGGGAATAAACCAGCACTCCGTCCGAGTTAAATAAAGGACAGGATTCTGGCTCCTGGAATCCGCTCTGCTACTCTAATTGTTATCACCGCCTTTGGGAATATTAACCCAAACAGACAGAGAGGAGAGGAGTTTTATTAGGAGCTGTTTCTACCATCTGATGGGCACTTTCCAAACGACTGGAACCCAGGGAATCTCAAGAAACAGTTTCCACCAGCATTTGTTCAAATGCATAAGCTTCAACTAAGGATTTACCTCCATTTGTGTTTGCATTTAATTGCTGTTTTTTTGTTTGTTTTTATTTTTATTTTTGTTTTGATAGCACAGCTATAAAATAGGGCAAACAAGTCCATCTGGGCACACGAGCAAGTCCCAGGACAGAAATTGTTCGGAGCCACCTCCCTTTTGGTAAGCAGAAAGCATGTCAAATGGATAACGCAAACACCTTAATTCTCTAACCAGGATAAAACCCTGATGTTTTAAACTAATACTGGGAGACTAATTTGTCTAGACCAGGACTATATTACTATCCAGGGACCGAGGTTGCTCCACTGATAGCGTTCATACAACAAGACCCCAAGAGTACACAAAGGAAAGCGGCAGCAGACAGTGCCGTTCTCTACATTCCCACAGTAATTCCCGATATAATCAAGTGTGGAGTTGTTAAATGCATCGTTGCTTCTTTGTCAATGCTGCATATTCAGTGCAATAAATTGTGGCTTCCACAGATGAAACAGCATCGGCGTGCGCTGCAGTAACTCCCAGGTACAGCTTCCAAACAGGTCTATTTTCTACGCTATTGAGCAAGAGCTGATAAAAGGAGCAACTTAATGGGAGGTGGAACAAACCCCGAGCTGTGAGAAGCTGTGGTTGACACACACCCATCCACAGCAGCGCCTGGCGAGCCGTCGGCAGCTCTGCCCATACCTGGCTGTGGTCACCCATCTCAGGGATTACACAACCAAAAAAATCCTCATCTTTCATTCCTGACAAAACCTGGGCTTGGCCTGAATTCATCTTGGTAAAGCGGTTGTTCTGATATGACAGATTATTTTCCCCTTTTCTAAAATCAAAGAGAGCTTTTAGTACTAATACTTCTGATTATATGTAGGTTATGTGTTATGCTTTCATGTGTTTTCTTCCAAAGAGGAAACCCTAATTTGTTTGCACAGCAACATGGATAATCTCCCTTGATCCACAGCAGCATGTGAGTAGGTCACTAAAATGATAATGTTTAATAAATTATCTCAAGAGGTACCTTATTTGGGTTTTGTACTCTGCATCACTTGAATGCAGCATGAATTGCTGTAATACCACATACAGTTTCTGCTATATAAGCTTTGATATTTAGAGCTGATAACTGCTAATTCCATTTAAGTCTCCTCTGAATTTATCCGCTGGTAAGGAGGAGAAGCTTCATTCTGGCTGTACCTCCCTGTCCCACTGCAGGTGGCATTTGCCAGGTCCTCTTCCCAAATTTTCAGAGCATGGATGAGGCTCTGCAGCAGGAGGGCAGTCAGCTACCTCCCATCCCCATCCCATCTCATGGCCACTTTACCTCCAGCGTCCCATGGCACTGGTGTGTGCTGCTTGTTTTTACTCCAAAGCCTAGCTTGCCTGAGAACAGTTACCAACATACCCTATTGCAGCTCCATAATAACCTGTGTCCCTCCCATAAAACCCACTGGTGCAGGGGTAAAGTTAGTATTGATTAGTAAGCATCTACTCTAGCCACAGCATCCAAACGTCTTTCTGCACACTGGTGTTCACTACTTCAGAGTTATTCACCTGCTGGGACGGGAGCGGGATGGGAAAGGAGCCTGCCTGCAAGGGCAGCATCCCCTGGGATGCCACGCCGGGGCTGCCCAGCCCAACCACAACCTTGGAGCTCCCGGCCGCTCCAAGGGTGACCACGAGATGGATGTGGACCAAGGAAACCACCAGCTGGAGTTTTAATAAGCACAATTCACTTTCTACCCTTAAACGCAAATCGAGCCCATTCTAACCTTCTTCCCTGGTGATCAAGCTAAAATCCGTTCAGAGCAGTAAACAGACAAGGATTTCTATTGCTGAACACACACACAGATGAAAAAAACAAACATACATACACGAAAGCCCTTCAAAGATTTATCTTTTGCATTTGAAACGTGGACACGAGCCAGCATATCTTTTTCATGCTCCTCTCAGTAATGGATGAAGCAAGGCATCAGGGTTTTTGCTGGGGAGATACCTGGGACTGCCCAGAAGCTTGCTGTGATGCTCCCCAGTCAACACAGCTTATGGAGCACATGGAAATAAGCATTATATCTTTGCTTTTTCAAGATGGAATTTGGAAATGGTATCTTCTGAGGTCTCTCTCCTTGGAGTCTTTGGGAAGCTGCAAAACCCATTTAAATTAAAGGTTGTCACAGCAGTACTCAATGGCAGAGAATATTGCACAGTCTTTGCCATCAGTTGTAAGCAACAGGGTGCCAAGGATGACTGTGGCAGTAATGACTGAATTAGTTAAAACCCACCCAAACCAAAACCCATGTCCTTCTCTCTCTCCCTACTAATACCAAGGTGGATGCCTCATCACTCGGCTTGTGATTATACAGAAGCCTCTTTCCTCACATGCAGCCTGCTCACACTCTCTCCGTTTCAGCTTTTATCTTTATGGACCAGGACGTTTCTTCAGATGACAGCTCCCATCCTACTTTGGTTTTGATTCAGCCGCTGAGCAAAACATAATCTAAAACAATTAGGTTTCAGCGTGACTGTACAACTCCTACAGAACATTATCTTGCCATGTTTCCATGGGGGTCAAGAGGGAAACAGCAGTATGTTGGCCATTGGGTTTATAACTCTGCTTTGTTGTCTGAAATCACTGAAAATATGAAATGAAATTTGAAAGACACAGATTTTTAAGTTGGTGTCATGGTTTAAACCCCGCTGGCAGCTAAGCACCACACAGCCACTCACTCACTTCCCCCCACACCCACTGGGATGGGGGAGAGAATCAGAAGGAAAAAGGTAAAACTTGTGGGTTGAGGTAAGAACAGTTTAATAGGACAGAAAAGGAAGAAAATAATGATAATAATAATAATAATAATAAAATGACAATAATAATAAAAGAATTGGGATATACAAACCAAGTGATGCACAATGCAATTGCTCACCACTTGCCAATTGATGCCCAGTTAGTTCCCGAGCAGTGATCCCCCCCAAGCCCCACTCCCCCCAGTTTATATACTGGACATGACATCACACGGTATGGAATACCCCTTGGCCAGTTGGGTACACTGTCCTGGCTGTGTCCCCTCCCAACTCCTTGTGCCCCTCCAGCCTTCTTGCTGGCTGGGCATCAGAAGCTGAAAAATCCTTGACTTGGTATAAACACAGCTTAGCAACAACTGAAAACGTCAGTGTGTTATCAAGGTTATTCTCATACTGAACCCAAGACACAACACTATACCAGCTACTAGAAAGAAAATTAACTCTACCCCAGCCGAAACCAGGACAATTGGCTATTTATAAATGCATTTCAATATAATCGGTCATTTAAACTATATTTTCCTTTCCTTACCACGTGAGTCAATAGAGATGCAGGAAGGCATTCTGTTCTCTCCTCGCCAAACTTCCTCGGTATCTATGCTTTTTTCTATATATTAATTCTTAGCGTGTATGTTAGGAAGCCACCTCCATTTTAGAAAGCAGTGCACATCCTATTTCCTTTCATAAAGCCGTATCCCTGCAGCCACTGGGCAGGATCCCACCGTGATGCGTGGCTATCTCCATATGCTAAATCCCTTCTGTCCTAATGACTTTCACGCTATCCCTTCCATAGGCAAATTGCAAAGAAGATATATTGGGCTTAATAGTCTATCTTTCCTTAAAAATGTACATTATGAAGCATGCCTAGAGCTTGCAACTTAATTAAAAAAAGAAAGGAATAGCAAACGACCAAAACCCATACCTCAGTTTTTTTAAGTAAATTGTAGAGTATAAGAGAAAGCCTCATATATACAATACTTAAACTTTTTGTATGTAGATCACTATAAAGTATTGCATTAATCCCCTCATGTGAGGTGTATATCCTATTAACTAGGACCAGAAGAATGTTTAATTAAAACTCTAACTTCAGTGAGTAGGAAACCATTTTTCTCATAAGATAATTAACAGGTAGTAAAACTGCGGGGGGGGGGGGGGGAGAATCAATTTTAAGCCATACCTACAAGGAAAACAGTCTGAATTCACCTTCTTTATGACATTTATTCTTACTGCAGCTATGAGGTAGGTCAATGTAATTAGGTCTGTTAGCAAGAAATTCTTGGAGCCATTTATTTTTGCTCAAGTTTTGAGAAGAGCCAACAGCTCTAGTCGCATGGCTGTTAAAGAGACACCACAGGTAGTTCTGCTAAGACCAGAGTTCATTTTCTCAGTTGCGTTTTCCACAGTGTCATTTTGCCCTTTCCTTGGACTGGTGCAACTCAAAATTAATGGATTCCTTTTGTCTGAACATGGAGGATATTGTCTTTATTTTTTCCTCCCTTATTTGCAGCACCCGTAGGATGAAGAAAGAAAAAAGAAAAAAGCCTGATTGCATTAGGCTTTCGGAAACTCTTGTTTTCCCTGCTAGCAAAACTCCCGGCAGGAAGACGTTACCATGACTTGATTTTTTTGTTGCCAGTAGCTAATTCAAGTCCTTGGGACCCATTTTTCAGGGCGCCAGTGACCCGATTTGCACACTGATTTTTGTTGTAGCTCTGGGAGCTCGGAGCTTGTGGGACCATCCCCTATTGCACAGCAGTCGTGGATGCTACGGGTGAATGCGTGGAGCACAAGGCAAGGACCAAGAGATGTAAAAAAGGTGTTAAGTCTTCAGAGGAATGGGTACAGAGGAAGACTTTCTGCTGGTGTCCCCAGCCAGCCAAGAAGATTTGGGGTCCAGTTCTCCATGAACTACTGGGGCCAGCTTCAGAAAGGCAAAAGCTTTGTGTGGAGCTCTTTGGCTAGTCCTCCTGCTTCATGGCCTTCCTTTAATCTGCTCAGTCACCTGCTTGGGAAGCAGGGAAAAAAAACCCAAAAAACTGCAAGAGAGCCAACTATCATTGCCTTTCTGAAAGGGCTGCACTGAAGAGCTCTTGGAAGGGAAGAGAATTACAAACGGCATCTGCTCAGTCCTACGTGACCCTACATCGTGTGTCCCTTGGGCTGCTTGTCAGCAACACCTCCAGTTTTGGGGAATTCACAGCTCCCAGGCAGTGGGGAGCCATGACCAGTGCCAGGACAGTGGTGGCCAGCCAAGAGCAGCAGGAACGTCAAGCCGTCTGCCCGAGTGGCGTGTAAAACCAGCTTCGAGAGGAAGACTAATGCATCCATAAGACTGTCTTGGCCATATGTTAACGGAGTGCGGGCGGTGTCTTTACTGTATCACAGTTCTCACTTTCTCATTGAGCGAAGGAGACAGTTGATGTCTCCTGCGGGAACCATCACTGCCGCTCCCTCCCACCCACGTCCAGTCTCCCGGGTAAGCTCGGGGCAGCGCCTGGAGAAGAACAGCATGCCGGCAAAGCAAGAGCCTCTGAGACTCATATTATTTCTAGCTTGCAGCTAATGAGTACATGAAAAAGCATTCAAGTCATGAAAAGGCCATTTAGGCTGGTAATAACCTATATCCCTGTTGAGCAGGACCTGGCTACGGATGCTCGGGCAAGATCCATGCTGCAAAGGAAAATTCTTTATGGAGTTTCTAGGTTATTAACATAACAAAACCCCTAAGTTATCTAAGCAGCATATAGCCATGCAATTTTTCCACTACTGATGCATGTTTTATCATTAAATCCTCTTACATAATTTTGGGAACACAGCTTTTTTTTTTTTTTTTCCCTCCAGTGATTAAAACAGAGCAACTTTAAAACACCCTGCTTCACAATAATCAGTTAACAACAAAAATAACATTTAAATACATAGTGACTTCATACAGGCATAGACTTTGTACAGGCAAAATATGCTCAGCTGGAGCCTGAAGGAGTACTGAATATTTAAAGCCAATAAAATTCTCATCCTAAAACTAATTTATTCTACAACCTATCTTGTATTTATCGGGATACTTAATCAGAAAGAAAAAACTGATTTTAGATGATGTAAGTCTAATCAAGAAGATTATTATCTAGTATAATAAAATTATCACATTCTAAGATATGAAAGAAATACCTACTGTAAATGCATATTCCCTTCTGTCCTAACGTTACAACAATCTATTCTTAGGTTTAGTCAGACAGATATATTTAGTTTGCTGGTGAACTCGGGTGATCAGTGAGCTCAACTGAACTGTAAAAAGTAGAGTCAGCAGATGCATTAATTTGCATTTTTAAGGTAACATCACTCAGCAGCACTGACAAAGCAAACCTACAGTTTTATTCATGAATCTTGGATAACTATTAATTGCAAGCTGTAGTACTGTGTTTGGGTATGGACGGTGCCGTCCGTGCTTACTGGAGCATGTTCTTGTGTAGCTGCTGTAACGTACAGGAGTGGGATGGGAATGATGGTGGGTCCAGCTGAAACACCCTGGGGCTAAGGGAAAGCTTTGAGGCCCCCCCAGCTGGGATTTCTCGTCATGGTAGAAAGCAGAACCAGGCATAAGGTGTTGCTCAGGGAGGTAACCGCGTACCACAGCTGCCATCGAGCCGATTTCCAAGGCAGAAATCAGTTGTGCAAAACAAAGCACATGCCAAATCTACACTCTGTCCCCAACCCTGTGCCACAAGTGGGGACCAATGGTCTGCCCCCCCCCCCACTGCTGGCTTTGCAGGGGAGGTGAGGGACAGGGATGTCCCCCCTCATTTCCCCTGGGAACAGGGGGATCCCGGTGGGGCCGTCCCCAGTGCCAGCGGGGACAGGGCACCACGACACCCGCCGTGGTGGGGAGAGAGCTGTTAGCACACCCACGGCATTAGAAAAGCTGAGAAGCAGGGAACACGCCAGGAAAAAAAACCCCAAACCAAACCTCTCTTCAGTAGAGGCCCTGCTAAAACCAATGGTGTAAGGTGTAATCGCAAAAAGACTGCTTCAATAAACAAAACCAGCCAGATTTTCTGGAATACTTCTGGCAAAGCCAGGGAGAATGTGTCCATACAAATTACTGTAGCATTTTAGCCGTGTTATCCAGGCAGCATGGTTTTGTGTGTGTTTTGGTTTTAGGAGAAATACTAAACAGGCCATCAAGACTTCAGTCCTTTCAGCTCACAAAATTCACTGCTTTTTGAGGTGATCCACTGCTTTTGGAGGCACCACCGAGCCGGCCGCCCTTCTTGATTTCTCCTTCCCAGTCCTATGACAGCATTTTGTCCTCTCCATATGCTATTCCCCACAATACACCCAAGAGCAAACTAATTGCCTCTGGTTTGCTTTCCCTGTTACTTTGGAATAATTATCTGAGCAAAATTTTAAGATGCAAGTGAGAAAATGCCAGCATCAGAGAAGCTGCAGGCAAAGCTAATTGCTTGATCTGCTTATGTAGCTCTAATTTAAAACAGGAGCTGAACTTCTGGAACCACTGCTTATTTCCTCGGAGGCATATCCATCAGTGGGGTGTGAGTAATTTCAACATGTAGAGACATTTTTACCCTTCTCTGTAGGTATAATTCTGTGAATGCAGGTGAGCGGGTATTTCTGGGCATGCAGAAGAGACCGCAGCCATCCCCACCTGAGTGGCAAATAAGTAAACTTGTAGCATGCCCTTCCCCTGCTGCAAAAATGCTTTGCTGGGACTTCATTTTTCAGAGATATTAAAACCCTGTTGAAACTGTTGTGTGACATCCCAGGGCCCCTTGAAGCTGGGGGTTATTGCTCCACCACCTTGCTGCTCCCCATAGCAGAGCATCGCGTACTACAGCCACAACTATGTTTTAAAAGAAAGAGGATAATAGTTAAAAGTGTGCTTTTCAAGTAGATTCCTTAATTGCTATGGGTTCTGCAAACACCTAATCCCTCAGCCTGGGGCTTCTCATCCCAGGGAGCTGCACCTCCTCCCAGCCAGAGCCCCAAATCCTCAAAGGCTTGAATCGATCCTGGCACCATCCAGGAGCGAGATGCAGGGAGCAGGCTACATCCTGTGGCACACAGCTGGCCTCAGTGCATCCCATGGTATGAAATATAGCATATATTCCTTGGTGGACAATCAATAATTACAATCTTATGACTCTTCTGATTTTTAGCTACATTTCTACACCACCACACCCCCCCCTTTAAACCACTTGGATCACAAATATAAGGTCTTAAAAGCTATTCACATGTTGGGTTTTTACTGAAATCCCACTGCAAGGTCCATATGAATGTATGTAAATATACATGCAGCATGATAAAATAAAAATGTTGCATTTTCACAGTTTAATCAAACTGTAAAATTCATCAATAGTATGGTTTATTCTACATTTCTGCTTACAGAGAAGTAAATGCAATTAAAACACTGCCCAAATTCATAATTGTTGAGCTAGTGTAATAAGCGTGTACAAAAAGGGACCCTTGAGACGCACAGTTGAGCCCCAAATTGCTTTTTTTTTTTATTCAAGATGAGCCCTAGCATTGTGGGAGCACCAGGAACAGCAGCAGAGCTATCACAGGCAGGCTAATTACTTTAGCAAGACCTACTCTATTTAAAAATAAATTAAAAAAAAAAACCAACAAAACCAACCAGGTGCTAAGATCAGATCTTGTGGCAATGTTCATCCTTTGCCTGGCAGTCCCTCACCAAGAGCTTTGCAGAGGACTGCCTGTGTTACGTGGCCCCGTGAAAGGTACGGGGACAGGGCTTTACCCTAATAAAATCTCAGTGCAACTTGGGTATAAGAAAAAATTGCTGTGATCGTTATTTTTCCTCTAGAGGTATGAGTAGTAAAGAACAACAAAAATAAGCTAAGCGTACCCTTAATAGGATTGAACAGCTATAGAGAGATTTCAGCTCTGGCTTGAGTTACCAGTTCTGGGCAGCACAGGTACTTGCTGGCATTCAATGTAACACTTTCTCATGCATACTTCTCCTGAACCTTGAAGGCTCTGAAGAATGACAGTGAGCAAGCTTTATCCCCTGTGAGGTAGCCAACATTCCCACATTCTGGAGCGTCGGGGGGTGGGGGGAAGTAAGTGAGCTAATATTGAGGACAGGCAGAGTTAAAGAACTGGAATGCTACAACCATCAAAAGATACAAAATATGTTATCTAGACCTGATACCATAATACACATATACAAGTTATTGATAAGATTTTCCAGAGAATCCAGGAAAAGCCCCAAACCAAAATGACTATGTAGAAAGAGCAGTTGTAGCTCAGCGTGACTAAGACTTCTTTTATTCAATTTCTGCCTTTCTATATCCATTTATTGCAGGGAAATGTAATACCTGAATCACATTTCTATGCAAACACACTTCACAATAAGAGCACAGAGCAGGACAGGCGAATTTTTCCAGTGTCTTCTGCCAAGTGTATTTTGGATAGCACTTTGCCCATTCCTGGTGATGCCAGCCGAGCTCACAGTGCCAGGTTGGATGCCAGTGGTTCACCACCACTCTCTGGCAGACAAACAGACACAGACCTGGCAGCAAAGCATTTCATGAAATTTATAGCTTACATACTCCCTGCTGCCCACATTACATGTTACGTTTCTTTGTGAAAACTACCCAATAAGTGGTTATCTCAATGATTTAACCGAGGTGCTTTTTAAAACTTCCTCTCCTGCCCCTGCCTTTCCATTCCCAATGGATATTTTGGGCATGATGCACTTGGGTGCCTTCCTCCAGATTCAAGGGGTGACCCTCAACTGAGCCACAGGTTCAGCCTAAGCAGGGTTGTCCCTACCAAGGATCACCCCAAACCAGGCCAGACCTCACTGCCTGCTGCTTTCCTGGCTTTTCCAACTGGCTTGCCAGGGTCTGGCATTTGCTGAACGCTACTTCATCCTGACCCCAAGATGAAGGGCAGGAGCAACATAATTGTCGGCCCAAGCAGATCCCACAGGACCTCCTCACCCTGGAGAGATGGTCAGAAGTTACTAACGACAATGTCTGATGGAGAATTTATCCTGTCTGGCCTCCACTTACTTGCTCCAGGACATTTTGCATGGTAAGCTCTTTGCATGTATGGCTACTAACTCTCTCCTAGCATCAGCAAAGTCTGTTTGGAGAGGGAGAGCTTGCCCAGCTCTGCACAGAGGCTGTGGTCTCCCACAGTGGTTTGAATCTAAAGAGTAATTTAGACCTAGGAAACCCAGGTTGGTGCCCCTGAAAGTCAAATGAAATTTAATACCTTGGAGGAAAAAGCAGTGAGGTGCATTTGAAAGAAAAAAGACCCCACGCTGCTACAGACCCGTTCAGCTTCCCCAGACAGCCTAACACAATCTGGTTCCTCTCTAAGGTCCCTAACCCAATCAACTCAACATTAGCAACAGACTTTAGCGGAACAGATACTGCAAATAAATACTGAGCAGTTACAAAATGTCAGAAGACCACAACTAGCTCTCGGGGTTTGATCGCTTCACAGCGATGTCGTCAAGCTCTCCCTCCGCTTTCAGGAGGACCCGTTTTCTGGTGTGCCAGTTCCTGCCTTGCAGGGATGCCAGAGGCTTACACTGAATCTGAGTTAATATTATGACCCAAGATATGTACTACTTGCTTTTCAATAATAATAATGAAAAAACCCAACCCCAAACAAACAACCAAGCCATGTTTTCCAAATACTTTTTTTTTTTCCCCTGATACAAAAGCTGAACCAGATAATTATGACAACACCACCTCACAGGAGAGGATTTTGGTCTTGGTTTTATAGGGACACAAAGTGCAAGTGGTCCTTATCAGACACACAAAGCACACAGCCAGCCGGAGGTTTCCCACTTGCCCAGGCCACGTACAGACAGCTCTTCATGACCCCAAACCCCACGTTCAGCATCATCCCTGCTCCCCTGCAAAGCAGCTCTCAAATGAGATGGGAGAGCAACTGCCTGCACACCAGGGAGCTCCTGGACTATGCATATCATCTCCCCCAAAAAAGCCTTGTGCTGGAGCGGCTGTCCTACGTTTCCTGAAGGATATTGCACCAGCACCCAAAAAAATCACTTTGCTCTATGACAGAGGGCCAGTTCTGATCTCAAAGCGCTTCTGCCTAAGGACAGATGCAACCCAGCAGAAGCAATACTTTGCTTTGATAATGTTGTTTTGGGTTTTTTTGTGTGGTTTTTTTTTTTTAAAGCAACAATAACTACTTTGCATTTGGGTTATTGTCTGCATTTCAGGTCAGTGAGTTGACATGCTTTGCAAGTTGGTGGAGACCAGGGCTGCAGAGTGCACAGCTTTGATGCCAGCAGAATCAGAGAAACCCACAGCGTTAAGAACTCCAAACTGAACGCACAAGTTCTTAATCGGGATGACACTATTTTTACTTTTTTTTTTTTTAAAAAAAACCAACCTCTATTGGTGGCTTTTATTTTCCATCATGGACACATTGCTAATACCTGGTCACAGCAGCAAGCCTATACCATGGACACCTTGAACATGCACTAGTCCCATGCCTGGACACAGAGTAAACAGATGGGCTTGGATAAATGAAAATCAATGAGCTAACAAAGGCTTCTCTCATACGATTGATCCAAGCCCCCAGACAGCAGGCGCAGCAGCATGCAGAATGGTGTTAACTTAGCACAAGTATAAATTTCACTCACAGGAAATACAGTAATGAAAACTAATAGCAGCACAAATGCAGTCCAGAACACCATTGATCCCAAAACATTAGATGACAGCATCAGATAATTTAATGAACAGTAAAGATCTTTTAAGAGCAGCAGCAGCCTGGTTAGCATTGCTTATTTTATCTCTGTACCATCTGAAGCTGCATGATGCTGTACATCTTGTTCAGCACGTACGTAACAACCATTGTTTAAACACTGATCTACAAACTATATTTGGGCTTATAAATTCTTATAGTATTTTACTAGTAAAACTTTTACATGATTTCCCCCACTAGCTATATTGCTGGTACTTCTTTACTACACAGCAGACATTTCCTGCAATATTGTGCAGCCACATCTACATATGTTGTCACTGAAAAGTCTCTTAAATAACATCTGTTGTGGTCCAAAACTGATGATCCATAGGTAAGAGCACATACGCTTATCTCCAGTTTTAACGGCCTGGTGCACTCAGGATGTTGGCTCTCCGAAGGAGGGGGCCAGGATGGCGTACAAGGGGTAGTTTGCACAGCATGTGTTGATTCTTCAGGTTTGGACACTGGTGATTAGCTTTCACCGAATTAACCTCCACGTTCCTGCCCACCATTGCCATGTATGGGTAAATAACTATTCAAGGTTTCTTTCCTATATATAAAATATTAGATGACTACTGTAACACAGAAATAAGATTTCCCCCCAAAGTATCTTCTTTTTTTTAGGGACTGTATCTTTCTGCAGCTGAAACCAATGGTTCATTTGTCTTCGACTTCAGTAAGAGCAACACCCAGCCTAGATACGCCTGTGCATTAGTATGGTAAGGAACATCCACACCATCACACAGCGATACATCAAAGACACCGGATTTCAAAATAACATTGATCTGCTCCAGAGATTTACAATCTTTGTTAAAATACATCTTCAAGGTATACACAGTAAAAGGACTAACAACTTAACGCGTTAGAAAACGTATAGGAGCGTGTCAGAGCCAATGACAAGGTTTTCAAGTTACCTGAAGTTTTCATTTGCATCCCTGGGAGAACTGGCTGGTACAGAGGAACATGAGCTTGAACCATGATAAACTCAGGCAAAAAAAACTACAGATGAGCTCCTGGCAGTTCTACTCAAGGCCAAATATTGACGATAGGTTAAAGAAAAATTCCTGTGGTTAGTTTTTCTGGTCTTTTAACAGTTGCAGAGGAACCTGCTGAAGACCTGCATGCAGATTGACCCCTTTGCCCACCAAGGTGCTTAGCCACCAGTTTAGCCACCACGGGTCGTGGGGCAGAGTCCCACGGACCTCCACGGAAGGCACAGGAACGGTGTTCAGCCTGGTGGGACACCATGCTAGGTCAAATGGGAAACTCTGACCACGGATCTCCATCTTTAGCCCCCAAACCCCACATCTGCCTTTCTCTGCCCCATCTTATCCCATGGATCACCACCCATCTCCATCCACCGCATTACAGCATTTGCCTCTTTTAAATCCCCAGCACTCGATCACACCAGTTCGGAGCACAACCCGCTGTTTTACAAAGGACGGCCTATTTCCCAGTGAAAAGTTGCAGTTGTCAGTGGCAGTGAATATGCAAGCACCATTTTTTCTGCAGCTGAACTCTGAGGAATGAAGAGTTAATGTTCTCATTTGCATGTCAGGCCCAGACATGACTATGGGTCCTTGTCTCACTTCTAAAATACAGTGATTTATATTTCAACGTACTGCTGTCTTGCACCCTTCTCTTCTTAGAGGATCCCTTCTCAGGCGGTCTGAGGGGTCGTACAGATTTGGTTCCCTAGCTCCTGTGCCTCTTAAAATAGCAATAATTATTTGTAGGCAAAGCCTCATCTCTTTCCAAAAAACCTGGAAACAGCAAAGAGATACACACTGTGCTGTTTCCCCACAATAAGGAGCCAAGAATGGTAAAAAGGGCAAAAGTGAACATGCGTTTCATTACCATTTTTTGATTAGCAGTTCCTGAGCCATAACCTCTAATGGCAGTAATTAACTCACTGAGCTCTAATAAAGGCTTTAAAGCCCCTGATGCACGCTGGAGACTCAACACACAGGGCAGCCGCATCACTACGCAGCTGCGAGTTTTAAGATGTTGTAAAGAATGTCAAGGAACAATAACTATGATTGAAGAGCTTGTTTGCAGGAACCATTCAAATGCTCTCGTCATACTGTGAGCAACAACAAAAAAGGAGAAAACAGGCTTAATTGTCTTCATTATGCCTATCAGAAAGACAAGCTACTCGTGAAAACAACATGCAGGCTCACATTGCCCAGGACTTCACTAAAATACTGAAGCTTGGTCTGCTTTAGTTCCCAGTTGTCACTGTGAGAAAAGGCATTTTCAGAGTATAGACAAACGGGGAATTTGGTATAACAGTTGCTTTTTGCCTCTTGGATGCACAAATATAATCCCTGTGTTATCAATTCCCATTGCCCCAGTATAATCTCTTCCCCAAGGACTTCATCTTTTAAGTTAAAAAGACAGGTTTGCCGCTTGTCGCTACTTCTTTTTTCTTTTACCCCTAAGTTTCATGAAGTCAAGACTTGTGCTGTTACACTTGAAGTTTTAAAGCCTTTTAGAGAGATCCTCTAAAAAAGAACAATACAGATATGCTCTGCTGCACCGGAGGGAATACAGGGCTTCCTCAGAAAGCAAGCTCCCAAATTGTTACTAGGAGAGTATTTGCTTAACATCAGAGCGTTGTACACATGAAAACAGAAACATTCGTTAGAGTTACCATTTTTTTCCTGTACCCCCAGTGCATGAGATCCCCAAAGAGCACACGTGCGTTCACACTGGGGCTGGAAGGCAATTGTACAGTTCAGCTCCATTGCATTCAAGTTACAAGTACAGATTTCAAAGGCGCTTTTGCATTTCATCTCTCACAAGATATGCAGCCTGTGAAGTCGCAAACTGTTTCAACCAAGTGCTTTGGGCAAGGCTGGACAGGCAGGATTCTGCCTACACACCACCGCACGGCCAAGCTGCGGCCCCGAGCAGGGGGGTCCCACGGGTGCCCTGGCCGACGGTCACGGCTCATCTCTCCTGCCAGGAGCCTGATGGGGAAAGCGAGTCCCACAACCACCATCAGCGAAGGGTACAAGCAAGGTGGTCTTTCTTTCCAAAGCCTTTTCTGGAGCTTCTTCACAAGGGGAGCTCCATAGGGGCTACAGAGAGTCGTGTCCTCCTCCCCCACAACCCCCTTCCTTCCCTAGCATCCCGTCTCCGAGCAAGGACAAGGTTTGGCAAGGACGGCGCACAAACCGATGTATCCACTGCTAGCAGCACCTCCTGGATCAGTCGGTATTTTTTTTCCCAGGTTCGGTCCCGTTTCCAGAGGCTGGGGGATTTCCTCAGCTGCTGCACTGCCAGCAGCTTTCACCCTCTGCTAGAGGCGCAGACCTTCCTCCCTTTGCCTCGATTCCTCCTCGCCAGGCACAGAAAACACAGCTCTGAACGGAAGGTTAACCCCCCCACAGAAACGTAAAGCCATACCTGAGATTTCCAGAGACACGCTCTTATTCCACAGGGTGAAGCCAGCAACCTTCCCCAGCCAGCCCAGCCTCCGGAGGTAGCTCTCCCCCCGAGCGGCGGAATCGCAGCCCCTCACAAGGAGCACTCCTCATCAAGCCTGCAGGCTCCTGCTGCAGCACTCTTACCATCACAGCCCCAATCAGCACCTCCACCACCGACACCGCTAACCAGGTGGAGATGTCTCTGCTCCAGCTGAGGAGCAGCTCATTAAACCCCCACCGCTACCCTGACAGAAAACAATTACCTTTAAATGCTTTATAAATCCAACAGGCTTCCCTATTAAAGCTGGTGCTCTGCTAAATCATTTCACCACTTAATAGCTCAAGGTTCAATCTGCACTTGACTTCTCTATTTACTATTTTCATGCTTTCTATTACTGAAGGCAGTGGTCTTAATTAAATGCAATTACACGTCTCCTGATTAAAAGCTACACGTATCATGTAAGAGACCAGCTCTTGAGTAGCTCAAACCAGCCCGGGGGGGGGATCGCAGCTGGGGGATGGCATCTCCTCTCCCTCTGCGCCTTGCATACCCCGTTGTACCCTCACTGTAACTGGGACACATGCATCTGATGATCTGAACAGTCTTTCTTCAACATTTCAGAAAGATCTGGTATTTGCTCCTCAGCTGTATAAATAGGTAAAACACAGCTTCTCCCTTGCCAGCCCTGCACCCCAAGAATCCAGCCAGCATCTCCATCCACTGCCTTTACCCTCGAGGGTAATGCTTCATCCAAGCAGCTAGAAATATTTGCTGCGAACCTTAAATTAGTTAATCTTTTCCAGGAAAAAAAAATCCCATTAAATATATACTCAAAAGGAAGTTTTCTGAAGGCATTGCAACCAGTAAAGTAAAAAACCTGGCAAAACTCAGCTGTCAGCTCCCAGGCAGGGTCTCCAGGTCCTGTGGCTCCACGATGCAGCAGCTTGGAAACTCAGCAGCTGCTTAATTTAATTTGAAATGGAAGAGTTTTGAGGAGTAAAGAAAGGAGCGGTTTGGAAGTGGCTGTGTGCTGTTTTGACATGCAGTCCTTCCCCGGGGAAGGCTGGCAGGAACGCACGTATTGCCTCTCTGAGGCTGCTAAAAAGATCAACAGGAAAGCAGCAGCCCAAAAAAAAAGCGGTATTTCTAGTCTTGAAGGGACTCTGTGGGAAAGGAAACCTCTGAGAAATACCTCTGAAAAGTTAAGCCTACCAGCCATCATGCTGAAGTGAAAATATGGTATCGATTTGCTTTTTTAATGATTAATACCATAGGAATGGAGCAGTCTAATTTTAATTAATGCAAATTACAGTAAAGCAGTCTATAACTTTTTAATTGACCCGCCAGCTCAGTCAAACATAAAATGGCAGAGTAAATACTGACAGACCAACGTGTGGTTGCGTGGATGTGGCAGAGAGGAGTAGCACTGTGGGGTGAACGCATCAGCTCTTCATCCACCTCCTCCTTCCTCCTCTTCCTCCAGCCCGGGAGATGCTCATGAACGGGTCCTACCTGCCACCAGCTCCGCGCTGCCTCCCCACCCGTGCGCGCCTGGAAGCTCAATATAATAAATATTTTATATTAATCAGGAGCCTTTTTTATTCCAGGCATGGTACATGGCTCATTAATGGTGTGCCTATGTGCAGAGTGTGTTAATTTATAGCTTATTCCCTTAAGGAGAGTTAATATTGTACTTGAAGTGCCTCCCGCTCTTGTTTAGGTTGGGGGGAACATCTCAAGGGAATGGTATTGATACACCATGCGCAGGTATTGATACACCCGAGCATCAGCATGAGCTGACTGCATGAAGAATTCGCTGGAAAAATTCTCGACTGCCGTTTTTATGGTCAACCATAAAAAGTGTTGACCGAAAACATTGTCATGGGCCATGGTAATTTAATAGCATGCGGTAAACATAAAAGTTGTGGCTTGAAAATGTTTTTAAATTTTCATTTTTTTCAAATTAAGCTCTCTTAAGAGCTTAAGTGGAAGTCTTGAAAATAAATAAGTAACACTATTTGCTGAAACTATGGAACGCTTCATTCACAGATTTTGAGCTACTTCACAAATATTCAACTGACACGACTTGGGCTTTGGAGGCATTTGGTAACACTGTCCAATTTCCACGTTCTCTCTGCAGAAACTCTGCCGACTACTGTCCCACCACAGGAACCAAGAGGATCTGATGGTACTGCTGCCTTTTGCTGTTACAACAGCCACTGCAAACTTGCTTATGGCAAGGATAAGGAAGATTCACTGTCTTTACAATTTGTGATGCTTATGCTTGTGTGCTCTAGTCAAAGTATCTCTCACTGCACTTGAGCAACTAAAAAGAAGTAATGTGAAGATGGCCCAATGCCATTTAAAATTTCGCAGGAAGGCTATGCTCCATCAAAATCTTCTCCCAGCACCACTTTCCACACCTCAAGTTATTTTTCTTAGTGAAGAACTGCAGCCATAGCCCTCACCCAGGTGTTTTAGTGCAACTGCATATGGGCAGCACATCTGTGCTAATAAATACTCCTTTGACAGATACTAGAAATCATTTGCATGGCAGAATAGATGAAGTATTAAGAAGAGAAAAAGGAAAGCAATTCACTGATACCATGTAAAACGAAATGAAATGAACCCCCCAGCATCCCTCACCTAGCTGTGTTGGACCATGTTGCCAGGACAGGTCTGGGCTTAGGGACTGGTAACTGTGCTCCCCGGAGCTCATGCTTACAGCTTACACACGTTCCTTGCACTAAAGCATCGAATAAGATGTTCAGGTTCACTGCTAGATCACATTATGTGGCCCAGAAAGAACAGGTAACATCTCCAAAATAATGACGGACCTCATCAGCAACTTTCTTTACTTCTCATCTTTTTCGCATCCACAGGATTATTTGTTTTCCCCTTTATTTCTCCTAATGCTACCAAAACCAAGCCTTAGTTGCCTCACTGAAAATAACTGTCCTCCTCAGGGAAGCTCCTAGCGCTCCATCAGACTTTACTATCAGAGTTATGTAAGCCACCGGGGCAAATGCAAAATGCGAGGGGATCTGGCCAAACACCACTTAATATCTATTTTTTAGTCCTGGCAGGTCAGAGCACACCATCTCCAGTGGGCAGCATCCTCCCAGCTGCCCGCAGTGGGCAGGACTGGCACACAAACTGGCAATTTAATGGTCATTTTATGGCAGAGATTTTCTGAGTACGGTACCCTGTCATTAAAATAAGGAGAAGTAAGCTGGGTGAGTGTGATGCTCTGGTGTCACCTTATTATTTGAGCTTTCAGTAGAGGAAACCAGTTTCAGGTCTGCGCTGAATGGCTTCAGTAAAATGATTGCTATCATTTAAGTGATAAATAAAACCAGATAGCAGCGTATCTGAGGACATCCCTGAGTGCCACAGCCTTACCTAGGAAACTTATGTGAAAAGAAACTCAACAAACAATACCATATCTGCTCAGAAAGATAAGTGGTCTTCATGGTAATGACTTTTTTATCACCGGGGTGGCAGGGGAAGAACAATTTACTTTGCTGGTTTCCATTTCTCCATCTACTGTCTGACAAAATAGTGGGTGGACATAGAACCTTTTAAAAAATACTTTAAATATATTTGAGTCCAACACTCTCTACTTTATTTTATTCATGGTAAGCATGATTTGCAGCTCTCACAGTGTCAATTTTTTCTATTAATTGTTAATGAAACAGCCAGATCTCCTGGGGGCAGAGGGAGGTCTTATTTTCTAATTTTTCAAATCAAGAATATTGTAATAATCCCTCATTAATTCAATCATCTTTCTGCCAGATAACTGCTGTATAATTTAAGGGGTAAGGTTTTAAATAAAGATCGTGGCAAAACCATCAGGTTGATTTAATACATATCCTCCATCTAAGTGAAACTCATAACCCTTGAAAACAAATTAGTCTGAAAATTAAAGGTAGATGGCAATGGAAATGTCATAACTCTTCATATATGTCTTCTTTTCTCTCTTTTTTTTTTTCTTTTTCTTGTTTTCAATCTCTTCGTTGTTTTTATTTTTTACCTTTTGGAAAGAAACATTGATCATGCTCCGTGTCTGCTTGTACAGTCCTTTGGGCTCCCTGGAAGACGTCGTTTCTATCCTTGAAAGGAGAAGCAGCAGAACTCGTCCCGTTTCAGCCCTGTGCTGCTCCCCAGCACTCATTTCTGCTTCAGGAGCAGGTTGGCAGAGACAGCTCCAAATTCTGCTCCATCCTTGGCAAAATACTGTATAAACAGCATTGGCTAAATGCTTGTCTCTTGTTCACCGGCTCTGCCCGGAATTATTTGTGGAATTCTGCAAGCGTTCATTGGTCCAAATGTTGAAAAAATTGGATAGCACTGAAATGCAGTAAATGCCCTGTTTTTCTGGGGACACATCTTAAGCTATGTCAGCACTTAATGCAGTGCTAATATTGGCTAACCTCGCTAAAAACATTATGCAGTTTCTTTAAATGAGTGTGACACTCGGTTCCCTCATTTTCCTGGCTGTCATGTTATATCACTTAGGGAACGCACTCAGGAGCCCCTTATCGTACAAACAGGAGTCATCTGCTTTACCTCTGCTTCACCTGGCTGGCTGGACATGTCCCACCAGAGCCAAAAAGGCAGTGGCTGCTGCAAGACATCTCCTCCTGCTAGAAGAGGAGACATCTGAGTCAAGGTGAGCAAGGAAGTTTTCACCGTCTTTTTAAAATATTGCTATGTTGAACCAAAGCATCTCTCTATAAACTGTTACTGAGGAATTTTATCAAGCCCAAGAGGAAATTTCTGGTGAAAACACACCATAGCAAATACTGCAACGATGTCTTTGCATCGTGTACCCTGCGCACGTGTCCCCAGCCCCGGGCTGCTCCGGCTTTCTGATGGATCTTGGTCTCTCACCCTCTTCTTTTCCCACACTTGGGAGGTTTTGAATGGTCCCATTTCTGTGCTGGCACAAAACAATAGCAACACTTTCAAAACTAGACAGTTTTTGGTGATGGATTTTTGTTTTCTAGTCATCCCAAATTATTGCTATGTGATCAGATTTGCAGCTTCTTATCTGTACCATCTCTGACAAAGAAGACCACATCTTATTTTCCAGCTTAACCAGCCAACCAATAATTAAAGCTGTCCTGCCTTAATCCTTCTTATTCAAAGGTCAGCACATCTCCTTGCACTGCATCTCAAAAGAGCAGTCCCTTCTAAAAAAAAAAAAAAAAAAAATCATTCAGTCCTTTGGGCTGACATTGGACAAGGTTAAATCATGGGGAAAGTGTCCACAGTGAAATTTGCCCTATTTGCCATGAGGATGTTTATTGGGAGAATGCAGAGGATGCCACCACGTGTTTTCCAGTGATGGAAATGATCACTTAATGCAATTCTATGCTTTCTTTTCCTGAAATTGCTGCAGGTGGTAAGAAAGAGCTCTTGGCTGTTTGAACCTTGCAATTCACTCACCAGGATGATCATTTTAACTTGCTCCATCAAATTGTTATTTGCAATTAGAACTGAAAGTCAAGAGATATAGATACTTAAAAAGAAATATATTTTCCTAATAGCTTCTTAGGTAGCAAGTAATAAAATGCTAATAGGCTGCAGAGAGGAATACAGGGAAGATGAGTGTTATATTTGATACAGATGGAGACAAGCAGAAGAGAGCAGGACACTCTTGCTGGGACAGCCTTTCACCTAACGCCAGCCAGAACAACCCAGCCATGGTCTTGTTGGTCTTGACTGGTTGGTCAAAATACTCTAAATTACTTCAGCGAGGTGAGCAGTAGCGGAGGCCGGGGAAGAGCCAGCCCTCTCCTCCAGCGCCTGATGGAGGACCTCCACCCACACCTTCCACCTTACCTGGGAAATCCTGCTTTGTTTCCACTTCTACAACGAGCAGCTCTCCAACAAAAGTCTGTTGAATCTGGAGCAGACCCCCTGGGAAGTGCCATAAACCAGCAGCACGCAAGTTCACCTTCACTTGGCTTTAAGACAGGCTGTCTCAAGCACAAAGGGCAGCAAGCTTACCGAAATACTCGTCTGAAAGCTAACGCTACCAGGCACGGAGGGGAAATGAGCTTTGAAATGGGACTTACAATTAGATCATTTTCTGGATGCACAGTAATTAGCATTCCCTGAGTCGCTAGGGGCCCAAAGTCTAATGAATTGGGTACTCTCTCCCTTGGCGCCACAGAAATATGCATCTATCAGGGCACGGACAGGCTCAGACACCTATTTTTAAAAACACCTGCTGGCTGATACAGCACAAACTCCTTCACGTGCACTGAGAGTTTTAAAGGACTTTAAAATTTCTCTGAAAACTGAGGGCTAAAAGAAATTATTAGGGAGAGCAGGAGGTGCGTGAGCCTGTGTATACACGCCTGTGCATGCGGGTGCGTGTGTCCTCTGTGTGTCTTGAAGCTGCCACGAAGTTATATATGACACTGGGTTGGACAAGTTTTAACAATAAAAAATACGTATTTGCCCTTATTTTACTAAATCTTACTTTAATCTCCTCCTTCACGTAGAAGTTTTTCTATGGAGTTTTACATTAGCAATTTCTTTTGAAGGTGTCGCCAGGCTTTGTATATCACTTTCACACCAATCATTGTGAACGACATAAAGGCAACGCAGTAGGATCATCAAAGTCTGAGAGGGGCTCCAGCATCCTGGGCTGTTATAGATGATTTATCCAACTGACTTGAACTGTTCTGGCAGTCTCTTGCCATTATTAAGCAAATGCTATTTATGCAGGTGTGATTTTTTTTTTTTTTTTAATACTGGATTCTGTCAGCAACTGCTTTAATCTGTTTTCATGTCTTAATAAGTAGTAATTGGAAATATCAACGGTTTTTCTCTCCTGTTCTCTTTTATAGAAATAAGTGTTGCAATGATGAGTTCAAAAAGACTCCATAGCTATTTCCCAGCTGTCATTTAATAAGCAACCTGGAAGATTTTAGATCCTCTGGAGAACATGGTGAATATGGTCAGTCTCTGGCATCAGCCATATTCCAGAGTCCTGCAAGTATTTCCTCTTGTAATGCGTCTTGCTTTAGACTTTCATAGAGATATTTTTCAGGTATTAAAATTTTTTAGGATCACATAACTTATTGTAAGAGGTTTTTAATATTTCAACTTATCTTTAAATTTCTCTTAAATCCTTTAGAAATGGAAGCAGGACTGAATACAACAGGCATTAAATGCCCTGTCTTTTCCTATTTCAGCTCTTGTTGTCATCATATATTGACAAAAGCCATTACAGGAAAATGTTGTGTACCCCACCTCTATTTTTCAATGCTCAGAATAGCTACTTGTGTCCTTGTAACTGTTGCTGGCTGGTAGAGAGCAATGAAAGGCAAGTAATCAAGAAGTCTGGATCCATACATTGCCTTGAGGGCCTGATCAGGTTGCTGCTAACTCATTTATTCAGTAAATCTGTAATAATAGATAATAACATCACACAGCAATCGTAGAAAATAAATATATGGCCACAAAGGTTAAACTGAAGGCTGCTTCATTTGTATAAAATCATTGTTTTCATGAAATGAGTAGCCGATTAAACTTTGAAGTAACAAAAATAATTCCTTGGAAAGCCTACATTGCTCTCTTAAGACTGATCTTTATTGGCAGAGGAGAGAGCATGTCCACTCTAATGGAACAATTTAAATGCATAACGGTTAAAATAAAGTCCTTAAAGTATGTCTCCACATTCCTTATGTTGACTAGTAAGACATCGCTTTTTCATAAAATACTGTATAACTGAGAGACATTTAAAGCAGAAAAAAAAAATTACACTGTCTATCTCAGGCTGGTCTATAACAATTTCCACACTTAAAGGCATGATTGATTGTGTGAAAGGTAAAACTAAAATGCACTTCGCATAGCTTTGCAGATTTAAGCCTCCTTTCTGGTTTTCCTTATGCATATGTAACATTCCCAGGGAATCTACTGCAGGGTAGAATAAAGCAGCAGGGAACGCGACAGAAGAGCAAAAATTAAAAATAAAAAAAAAAAACCAACAAAAAATCCCAATGCCCCAAAACCCCGCTAAGGTAAACCAAACCTTAGTATTGTACGTGCTCCCAGTACAAGACCCCCGCCTTGCTCAGCCCAGGCTGCGGGAAGAAGGGACAGGACGGTAAGTGCAACTCTTCCCGCACAACTTGGTGAGTCCCTGGGGCCCACGAGGCCGACCCTGCAGCTCGGTGGATGCGTTGGCGTCACCGCTGCCCCCAGCGCGACGTCGTCTCCCAGGGGGTCCCGTGGGAGCGGAGCTCGGTGACTTGCACTTTTCCTCCCTAGGGTTATCAGTAAGCTCAGAGTTGATGACTCATGGCAGAATAAATCAGTTCTGGGGACTTTTCCTTGGATTTCATTTTAAGAAGGTTAAATAAATAAATCTGCATTTAAGCAAATTTATTATCTGGCTAATGCATTGCAGTTTTACTCAGACGGAAAGCTAGAACGATCAAATCAAAGTCACAGATAGGCTGGAAACAAGTCAATGAATTAGAATGATCAGATCTTCTTCATCAGCCATAAAAGAGACCTAAGGAGGAGTTTGTGATGACAAAGAATTACCTTCTGTCAGGAGAACTGATGGAGGCTTCACCTTTCTTCCAGTGTAGGGCCCTGACTTAAATTAGGAAGGTGTCAGGTTGAAAATATCTCAAAATTTTACTTCAAATAAAATTACTTCAAATACAAAGCAAGGAGACTTCCGAGGGAAGACTGGAGATGAAAGGATTTGGCCAGTGGAGAAAAGAAGAGTGAGGTTCTTTCCCATCCCTGTAGGAAAGTCAGTACCTGCCAGCGTGGAAGGGAACCAGCTTGCTGCCATCCCTTCCACAAAGGAAGGGACAAGACCTTTACCCTGTGCTATGTTTTTGGTGCAGTGGGACCCCAGTAAGGACACTGGTGTCCCAGTCACTGTGCAGAGACACAGAAAAGCTGACAATAACCGGGGGGTTATTTGCGCTTGTGACTTTTCTTTAAAAAAAAAACAATTTATGTAGGAAATGGGAAGTATCTAGCACAAAAATACAGCATGGAGGTAAGACTTTTGTAGATATTAGACACTTGATTGTATCTATTAGATACTTAATTGTACCACACAGGCAGAGCCCACCCCAGGCTGCTGCTCATGCTTGTGGTCAAAGGATGGCAAATCCCCTTAAAACCCAGCAAAAATAGTTGGGTTTGGGCTGGGTAGGTGGGAAATGCTCATAGACCATGTGGTACAAGTGGGGTCAGTCTCATCCTCCTTTGCCTCCAGCACACAACAAAGTACACAGCAAAGTATAGCTGGATGGTGCCTCGCTCCCTTGGGCTATCTTGGGGGGTGTTTGGGGCACTCCGGGAACTTGGGTTTGGTTGTAGGGTTTTTTTTATGTCATTCCTCTCAGATTAGTCAAGCTACACAAAGCCTTCTGTCTAAAAAGTTACCCAAAGAAAACATATTTCATACGTTTTCTAAACAGTCAGATGCCTTCAGGCTAAACATTCTTGAATTAATTCTGTTACCTCTTTCCTGGCTGAACTGTAATTGTTGCAGCAGTAGGGATGAGTCATCACTAGCTGTAGTTTATCTTCTGGAATATAGCCTGTACTGTACCTAATACTGTGTGCACTGGAACTAAATCAGCTACTCACTGCAATATCTTTATTATTAAAAAAAAAAAAAAAAGCCAAAGACAGGATCTATCTGTCATTCACATGCAATGCGTGGCACAAGCCCTTAATTTGCACCTTTCCTACAAGAATCGTAATAAGAGATTTGATCTTACGTTAAACTATCTCTGTGTGCCGTGTGTACAAATAAAGAGCAACGGTCTCGGGAGAAGAAACTCCGAAGCTGGTGAGAAAAAGGTGGAAATAAAGGAGGAAACCGTGCTCTGGGTATTTACCCTTTTCCTTTGGGTGCCCCCGTGGGCACAGGGAGGCTCCAGGCGGCCTCACACCAAGCCGTGCCCGTAGGGTGACCATCCCCATGTCCTTCTGGAGGAAACCCCTGGGAACTGGGTGCTCCTGAAAAAGCACAGCCTCAGGGACGATATGCTTTTTGTACGTTCTCAGGAGTTCCGATTTCCTCATTTCATCCCTAGTTGAAACACCTTAATTTAAGCTTCCCCTGTTTTGTTAAATTAGCTTCCACATCCTAATTAACAGCTTCTGCACTTGAGAAATGTAGCCTCCTGTTTTAAGAGTAATGACTCTTTCCTATTCTAGGTTCCTGCCTAATTTGTTCTCTGCCAAAGACTTTAGAGATAGCAGCTTTTAATTACAGAAAAGGTAAGTCATCAATTTGTCTGTACCACCCCGTTAAAGGTTTCCTTCAGAAAAGTTATTGTTGTGACTTATTGCACCAAAGCGCTCAGAGATCTGCCGCTCCTCTTAATGGGGTAACCAAGGGGCTGTGGCTACATGTAGCATTAGTTTTCTCACTAAACCCATCTTCAAATTGGATCAAAAATTTATCTTTTCTTCAACAGCAGGCCTGCTAAAAAGTCCCTGTTATAAACAAGCACGTCACTCCCAAAGAAAATCAAGAATATTTCTGTGACCGCATCAGCTTCCCCCCAAATAAAGTGACAGCTCACAAGTCAAACACCATGATGATGGGGAAAAATGCAAAGCTTGAGAGAGAATCTGTGTGAGCTTAATGCTAGGAAAAGCCATGGAGTTCCTATTTTCAGAGACAAATTCCTTGAGAACTCCTATACGTCTGATAGCTTGAAGGACACCCAAAAGCACAAACAACGGGGGTGCCCAGGCTCTCCTGAACACCAGCAGCAACTCCTGGGGCTGCCTCATCAGTTTATAGGTAAGGTGAAATTTGGCCACCCTCCCCATGGGGTTCGTGCTGGTGGGAAAATGCTGCGAGGTTTATCCATGTGCTACAAACCCACCTTATTACTGCAGACTTCCATGTGGTTGGTTTCTCTTCTGTGTGGTGTACTGTATTTTCTAGGATAAATTTTTCCGAATCAGATTGTCCAAAAAATATTACCTGAGTAGTGTAATTCTCAAGTTACCTCTGTCAGGTTGATTAAGCAGTTCACACTTGTAGTCCACAGGGCTCTGTTTTTATTTTTATTTTTTTTTACTCAGTGTCTGTGTTCAGGTAACACTTACTTTAGATATAATAGCACCTTCCAGTGCTTGGCCACTCACAGTTGGATTTATCTTTCCATGCTCAGATTTCACTACTATGCTCCTTGCAAACGTGGGCAGTTAGAAAGCCACGGCTGAAACTACCAGTTTTCTCCTCTAAAATTAAAAAGTAGGCTCTGGCTTTCATCAGCAGCATGACTTGAGGTAAATTAACTTTCACTTTGGCTTTTGATGGATGTATAATGAACTCTGCATTGTTCAGCTGGAAATCTTGGAGCTATTTTTCATTCCAAATGTCTTCTGAGCAGCACGTTTGACAGGTTATTAAGATTTTAGTATCACTGTGGAAACATTTTTCTAGGCTTCTTGGCTAGGATCAAGAGAGAGTCACTGCACCTTCTCCATCTCCACACCAGTCTGCTGATCCCCTAAACTAGCCGGTTTTCAAAATTCAGCTTTTTTAGATTTCTGCGCATAGGAAATATTTAATAAGCAACGATTTCCAATTCTGGTTTCTTTGTCCTAATTGCCAAGCTGCACCGAGCAAGGCTTTCACATCATTTAATTTAGCTACTTAAGTGTTGGAAGTTTAGCTATTAGTCATTGGGAAAGGTCAGGTTCCTCTGAAGGATCACCGAATTACAGAGCCAGGGAGATGCTGGCTGGAGAGCATCTCCGGGAGCTCGTTTAGAGATCCGGACCCCGCAGCATCCCTCTGCCAGGGCTGCGTGGGAGCCGGTGGGCAGGAGCGAGGGCAGGGGTGGGACAGCAGATGGATGCTGGATGCTCCTGACTGCAGCTCTCTGGCCTATAAGGAGAGATTTTTATTATCTGAATTACTCAAACCTCTTCTGCTTGTGCATTATTTCCATTAATCTCACTTCTAGAAAGGCTTTCATGATTTGCAATTTTCCAAGCAATTTACAGAACACATTTCAGCCTACTGAAAGGACATCGCAGGCAAATGTTTTCCTTTTTTTGGTGTACTATGACTTCAGTGCTTATGGACTAAAGACAAAACTTTTCAACTTTGAAATAATCAATCACAAGGAAAATAGTGAAATACTTTGTGAACAGAAGCTAAAGAAAAGGTTAAAATCTTCATATAACAAACGTATTCAAGTAGATTAAAATCCCAGCCTCCCTGAAGTCCATGCAACCATCAATCTCTGCTTCTCCTACATACTTCGATTTTTTTTAATTAGCACAAGGTGAGCCCTAAGGGAGGCAGGGAAAAGAAAGGCGGGTGTTGGATGAGAAATGGGCTCCAAACGCAGTTTCTGAGTTTCCAAAGCCTGCACCTGGCAAACGAATTTCAGAGGTCTTCAGAAAGCGCAATCTGATGACACATAATATCACTTTCTTGAGCAACAATGACAAGACGGATGCTTTTTGTTCACTCCGTTCTGATACAACTATTTCTTGCTGTCTGAGTCATCTTGTCAGCCTGCTCAACTCCAGACAGATTTTATTGGTGTATAATGCCACCGATTCACGCCCTGTATTTCAGAACTTTATGAAAGAGAGAAAAAAGGGGCCCGATATTTTTATGAAAAAACAGCATTTGGCCAACTTAGAAATGATCAGTTAGCAGCAGCCACAAAGCTACCATGAAGTTAGCACTGGATGTAGGGCTTTCTTAGAGTCTAAGCTCCAACCCTAACCAGCCTTACCTCAGTATCGGTCAGTGCTATTATTTTTGAAGTCAGCAGCTTGGATTAAACTGGTGTGGCTGGGTGCACTTCTAAGCTCCAGGACAGGGACAAGTAAAGAGAGCCATATATTAGGAAAGCTAACTCTTCATTTCTGTCTTGCAAAATCTTCACTATGAAAGGCCACATGGAACTTTCTATTCCAGGGTCAGAATTTTTTTTATTTTTTTATTTTTTTTATTAATATTGATAAAATGCCTTCAAAACAGAAGTTATGAAGGAAGTTGAATAAGTTTCTCATTAGTGTTTTAATATCTTGGTAGTTTGAAGGTCCAATGTTATTAAATAGAAAGTATTTTCAAATAAAGAATATTTCTAAAATTATTCTTGCTCAATTTCTTCATTAGCTTTTCCCTCCTGAAATGGGAACAAGAAATCCTATTCGCACAAGAGGAAGAACAGGAAAGGTGTCTGAGATTTGAGGGTCATTTGAATACATATAGCTCCACATTCAAACCTTGCCAGCTACGGTGATAAATGTTAAACTATAATAGCTTTGCTTTTAACAACCCTGATTCCTCTCTCTCTCACCAGTAGATCTGTTGTTTGCACCAGGATACTCAATGGACAAATTAGATTTTCATATTTTCTGCCTTTTTTCCCCCCAAAAATGCTATAAATCAGCATTTTATGAATGAATAAATCCCATCTGCCAGCTGTTGAAAATCTGCTTCAAGGCTATGTTATCTGGGTCATTTTATTTCATGACTCTGGTACCACCAACAATAAATAAAGTTGTTACTGCACAACTAAAGATATTTTAGTCTTTCTCAAAATGAACTGTTAAGATAAGCTGGTAACTGCTTAACCCCTTCAGCCTTGGCCTGTCTTTTGAGCTGTATGTACATCATTAATTAACACTGGGATGACCACAGTCCAGCAAACTTGGGAAGTGAGCAACTGGCCAACTGAGATAAAGTTGAGCGATGGCACGTTTGGAAGTGTAGTTGTACGGCTCAAGTCTGGCTGCCTTTACCAAAGCTCAGAGGACAATATTACATGAGCCTTGGTATGTCCTAGACCCTCTTGGACCGTCAGTCACAAAACACATGTCCATTAAAATTTGGATGAGATGAGATGAGTCTTTTATGGCTTGTTGAAGAATTATTTACACATAAGTGAGCGGGCGTATTCCTACTGTATGTAAAAACTCACGCACACACTTAGGTGCTTTCCCTACAGCTGATGTTCCCTACAACACTCTGTGCCAGCCTGAGATGGCCAGTTTGTTGCAAAGCTTCAGGTCTGAGAGAATAGATTTTCTGAAGATTGTGCACGTCAGAGTACACATTTATCTCCCTGCCTAATTTACATGTACAGTTATTATTTGTGTGGGCAGCAGCAGCCACTGTGCATGTGGATGATTAATGAAATGTGTAAAAAACCTCATGCATTTGGTTGCTATGAGTGTCGCACAATCCTAATAATTTTGTGCATAATTTGTGTCCAAAGCACAGTTTTTCCCCCACGCAGTTACACCCTTTAAAAGCCAGTTTGAATACTGGGAATCCATCCCCGTCTCTTTTAACCTCATGCAATCTTGAGATCAAGATTGCAAAACATAAAAGAACAATTTCTTACTAATAATATCCCTAATGTTCTGTTTAGTTTGGGTTCTGGTAAACGGCCACTGATTATATTACATATTATGCTAATGAAGAGCAAGATGCTATTTCCATGCTTGTCCTGAGCTGGTACAATATTACCCAAGAGAAAAGGCAGAGATCCTTTCCTGGTGCATATGACCCTCCAAAATTGGAACTCGTTGTCACTAAAATAATTGATGCACAACACTTCTTGACACGTCTGTTTTTAATTAAAGCATATTTCAATTAAAAAGGGAGAACAATTTTAAGGGAATCTTTCTGCCAGATGGTGATCCCTAATTTACCTCAAATGTGTTGGATGCAGCATGAGTTGTTCCTGATTAGCTGAGGTTGATCAGATGTGTAAAATAACACTTTTGATATGAAAAATGTGTTGAAATGACCCCATGAAATGACCAGGTGGGTCTTTTCTTCCATTGATATCTGAGCTATTTAAGAACTAATGGGAAATCTGGCTTTGTTCTAAGACTATGATTGTGGAAAAGAACCACTACTAATTCAACAACCAGGGATGCCGCGAGTACTCCACGAGTACTGTGGCTGCAGGCAGCTATCGCGTCCCTAAACCGGCTCCCTATCCTCTCCTCACCTGCAAATTGGCAGAGAATACATTATCTTCCATTAAAAAAAAAATATTTTCAAGGAAACAACTTAAATGCAACTCCAGCTTTTTCTACTGTTAAGACTCCTAAGAAAAAACAAATATAGAACATATTTTGTCCTACTTTATGTTTCTATGTCGAAGCAATTTGTACAAATACTACGTCTGGCCTGTGGAGTTCACAACTTCAGCTCCTGCAAAACAATTTTCAAGACCTAATTGGAAAATCTGCGCTACAATACGGGTTAATATTAGATGTCTCCTTTCACTTTTACGTACTTTCATTTCTGTCAGCTCTTAATTTGGCATGCTCATTGATGGTGAATGAATTGACTACACCATACTGAAACAGCAAATCATGCATACAATGAACATTAATATTTCCAGCATGTAAAATACCCCTTACACATCAGTGAAATACATGTTTTATAAATTAAACTGAGAATGCAACCATGATTTGGCACTACATTAGCAGATTATGAATTGCAATTTATTGCAGTGGCTGAATGCCAGTCCAAAAACCCCCAAGTCTTGGATGACCTTCAGCACCCTTCAGACTTTCCCTCTGCTCTGCTGGGTGCCATGTGTAGATTACCACTTTTTGGATTACTATAATTATTTTTTTTTTTTAAATACTGGGGATTTAAGTTTATTCTAGTGCCAGAACTGGCGGTGCTGCTGCGGCAAGGGGCCAGGATTCCATGACTGCTGGGGAGGCTACAAATCCCTTTGCTGCTCTAGTCAATCTGGACCTGAGAACTGGGCAGGATTAAGGATCATTAGGTTACATGGAACCTCACCGCAGTCACTGCATACACTCCTGCTAATTTAAGAAGTTTTTACATTAAGGTGTAAATAATCCTAAACCAGATCTGGCCACATTAGTATTTTATGAGTGGAGAGGGAGAACAGAGAGATGCAGAAGCGGGACTGAGCTGTGAGTGGGTAAAATGTTGTTGCCTTTTATCTTTCCTGCAGTTGTTATTTCTTTCTATGACTATCAATAAAACTTTACCTTAGCGGTAACTCACAGGAGACGTAACTGATAGGAAATTAGATTCTCTGATATCTTGATATTTGCTGCTGCGATATTATATGAAAGGTTAGCCGGTATCTGAGACCCCAGTCCTACCCGCTGGGTCGCTGTGAGTAGACTCACGGAGGCAGTTTTATGATCAGGGCATTGTTAACTACCTGACACATTAATTCCATGGTATTTACAACGACCCTTGGAGCCTTAATATTTCACCAGCCCCATTGGAAAGAAATGACTTTTCTCAAAAGCCCGATTCAATGGCACTTGCCCGGCAAAGCAGAAAGTCCCTGCAGGCCAGGCGGCATTTTAAGATTTCCAGCTCACATTTCATAGCGTAAAGATCATCCTCTTACACACCAGCCATGGCAATACTTGGGAGCTAACATAGCTAAATACCTCTTTACATACTACTGTATTTCCTAGAGGGCAAGGTTTTCAGTTTCAAAACCTTTTTTAATTTGCATTTCAAAGTAGCTATAAAATATGAATTCCAGTACAAAGCATTAGCATAAAGCCATTCAGTATTATATATTCTGTCAAAAGTGCCAAGAAAAATTCCACAACTATTGCATTTCCATCTGGCAACATCTTCCTACCCTGAATATTTGCATAAAATATTTCCGCAATAAAGAAAAATTATGAAACATAAACTCTTTACATTATTTCCAAACAGATAACTTCTTCACAATCGCATAAGCCAAGGAACCCTGCTATTGCAAACAAACTAATTCCCTCTTTTCCAACTATTTCAGAACAGTTTCAGAACACTCCCTACCCTGTCTTTCACTTAAATGTCTAGGTAGATTTTTAAATTTATAAGATTTTTGGTTTTTAAACCAATAAGAAATCACCGAAGAGAGGCTCCACAAGGTGCTCCTGTTCACTGCTGTTTGTGTGCTCAGCTCTACCTCCATTTGCAGCTTAGGCTTGCCAAATTATTGAAGTAAGTTGGTGCACAACATCATTTTTCCCCCAGTATTTAATCTGTTGAATTAGCCCTGACTTTTCATAGGTACATCTTTGCGAGTTAACATTTAACCTGGCATTACCCTATCTCACAGAATTAGACTTTAAATACTGTATTTCCAGCGTTCTTCCAGATCTTGGGCAGCAGAGAAGAAAGTTACCATGCAGCTGCAGCAAAACATACAGTAAAATAAAAAAGAAAAACAGGTGGGACTAAATTAGGATCGGATCTTTGGTCGAGCTGGGAATTATAGTTAGACACTGAGCTAGATTCTGCATCTGGGCTACAGTGAGGCTGATAGGGAGAGTGGGCGAGGAGAGCAGAGTGCGTTAGATGCCCATTTGCCACCATGGCTTTCCCATAGATTTGGATACATCTGTGACACCCTCTTCCACACGTGATAAATCAGTTTGTAAAGATGTATTCCTGAAAGGAGAGGGTGCTCCAGGCATTTAAGTGTTAAAACTCTTGATCCAACATTTCACATGGAGAAGATTGTATAGCTCTGTTTGCCACCATCATCTGTTAAAATAATTTGTAGAAGATACCACCATTTTATATTCTGTAATAACTCTTTAGCCCAGTAGTGATATGGGTATGATGTTTGTAATAGTGGAGATGAAACCCACGTTAAAACAAGGTAAATAACTGAGGCGTGCTATTTTTTTTCTTTTCACTTCACTGTCTGGGAATGGTATTCACAGCAGTTCTGTTCAGAGCTTATTTCAGCAAAAAGGTCATGTGTGTTTCAGTCACAGAAATGAGGAAGTTTAATGCAAAGCATATTTTCTTTCTTTAAACATGCACATTTATCTAATCCCTTCCATGATTACGTGTCAACCTTCTAAGAAAAGGAGGAAGAAAATGCAAAAAAAAGTATGTTTGTGTTTTGCACATGTCCATGCAGGTTATATGGAATAGGCAAACATCTTGCTCATGCGATTATAAATTACTTCTCAGTTACAAAAACACTTCTGTTAAAATATAGCTACATTTCCCAGCCATTTACAGCAAGGTTCATTCTCAAAAACTCATGCACTTTTCATGCTTTAAATGAAGTTCAACAGAGATTCAACTTCTCTCAGGCACAAGCTGTTATTTGAGCAAGTAAACAAACAACACCCTGCGACACCCTCCCCAGCTCCTTCATGGGTGCCCCAGTTAACACCACGCGCCTGAACTCAGCATAGCGTGGCAGGCTGGGACCGCAGAGGACAGCCTATGTTCTAAACACAAAATACGCAGTCAACAGCACTGCAGCAAAACCACTGGGGGAATTAGAAACACAGCTTGTCCCCACTGATTTTGCTGCTCAGTGACTAGGGGACACGCTAAACTACACCTTACACAGGGTAAACCACCAGCTGTAATACCAAACTTAGACTCAAGTTCCTTTTTAGTCCTAATTAAAGGGAAAAAAAGAAGAAAACCATGATAAAAATTACTTTTAACTCAACCATATATAGAGTCTAGACTTGCACAAAAGAATTATATTTAAAAAAAAATCCCTCTTTGAAGAGCCACAGTTTGAGAATAAACCAAGATGCACAGGCTGAAATAAACCTGCCCAGACATGATTCACTGATGTTTTAAGCGAGTGCTTTCTACAACCCTACCTCTCTTTTAATATAGCTTTACGCTCATGTTGATGTAATAAAACATTACTTAGAGTGAGGCTCATGTGTCCAGAAAGAGATTCCACAAATTCTCAAGACCTTTTACATTGTTGGCATCAACTATTCAAGCACACAAGAGTTACTCTGTACGGCAAAGGCTTAAGACAAACGACAGTGATGCTGCAGAAGACCCAAATAATGCCCTTCAGTGATGCTAGAAAATATATTCATTGAAAGCCAGAGGCTCTGGCATTCTTTTTTTCATAGCGAGAGGGATTCAGTAACAGCCTCTAATTTCTTTGGCATGATTATACAGAATCTCATGTTGTGCACGCCCTCTAATGCATGAAATAATGCTTTTCTGTTTAAGAGAGTCAGGTCTAAAACAGGGGCATGGCAGAAATATAATCCCAAAGACAAGGACAGTTGAAGGGACTTCTATACCACTTGCAGTGTTTGGGAGCAAAGGTCCATGCTTATACTAAAGGCTCTGAGGGAAATTAAGTATGAACATTTAAAATTAAAATATCTCTTCATTGACAAAATGTGAACATTCTTAATTTTCTGGATCATTAAACCTCCTCCTGGAAAGTGAGTTAAGAAACTTTGGGATATATTTACAGCATCAGGTTGGGTTTGGGGACGTCTAATAATGTGGTGATTCAAGCTCACATTTGCAGGAGATCAGTGCCCTCACAAAGCCTTCTCCAGGAGGGAGCAAGAGTCTCTCCTGAAAGGTCACAATTCGTGCACAAAGTACCAGTTGTCCAGTTCCCTTTCATTTGGGCTAAGGATCAGCAAAGGATCTGTTTCATTAGAAAAGAATGAAGGAGCTCTTGCAGATATACTTAACAACTAAGTATATCAGGATTAAGTGTATTGGATGGAAATAGAGAAAAGGAAAACACAAACTGGGATTTGTACATGCAAAATCTAAGCTCTTCTAAGCCTCACTGATTCTTACCATGCTGTCTTAGAGAAGATTTATGTCTCCATCAAGTGGGTTCTTTTTTTTGGCAGAGATTCAGAAAGCTCAGAAATGGGAAGGGGCAGATAGATGTCCAGAGGTGCCCAACAACAACTGATGTAACTCCACCCCATGAAGTTAATTTTAAATTTATTTCAGAAGAAGAATCTAGAAAATTTCTTACCAGCAGGAAGAGAAACACCAAAACAGGCACCAAATGGGCAAGAAGCCATGACAGGATTTCCAGTGTTGCTGTTCACAGCATTTTGCCAGTCTTTGGTAGAGAAGCCATGGTCATAATTTTAATTGCTTTGCATGCCAACAAATACAGCTCCGGCCTAGAACTCCTGAATTCTCCATAGCACCACCATGTTGCATTTCAGTTTCCTTTGAGGTAGGAAGTCTGTTTCTGAAATTTGGCTTCAAGATTTAATCTTTGAGTTTTCATTCCAAGTTTGCAAAATTAAACACAAGAGACAATATAAATCACAAGCACTCTGGGCAGCTCAGGAATGCTTGCAGCAAGTGTTTACAGGTTAGGGTAAACAGCACTGTGGTGATCGTAAATACCATGAATTTAGCATGTAAAATATTATGACATACTAATCTATTTATGTTTCATGATTGCACTTACTTTGCATAAAAATAAAATTACAGGGAAGGATTTTATTCCTGCATGCAAAACCTTTTCCTTTCCATCCCTGAACTGCTCTTTAGAACAAGATGCTCCTTTTGCTCCTCGCTAAAACGGTAATATTTTATCCAATAGGCAGTATGATATCTAAGACTTCTGGACACTATCATAATCAAATATAATAATAATAATATGATATTCTTCTTAGCTCCTCAGAGTACCAAAGTAATTTTATTATTTTGAAGATGGTTTGAAAGCATCTTAACTACACCTTTATTGAAGCAACATAAATGTTTTTAAAGCTATCTTGGTGAAAATGTATCAAGAATACTCTTGAAATTCCTTGTTATACCTTGTACCTGAAAATCTATTTGAAACATATTCTACTGTATTGAATTTCTGTCTGAAACAGCTGATTTAGGCAGCTGATAGAGTATGGCAGGTGCCCCATTCATTGTGTTATCATTTTATACAGTCTGTCCATAAAACCCCCAAGAGAAGGATGTACTGTCTGTCCATGAAAAATAATCCACTGTCTGTGGCTTATGGGAACAGCAATAGAATTTTAAATACCTTGGAAAGACCAAAGCTTGGCCATTTACATTATTCTAGCAGCATTTTTCTAGCTGAATGGCCATATTCAGTCTCACAATGAGAGGAGTAATGCAATTAAAGCAGCACCATAATGAGGAACTGGAAACATGGGTTTTAGTTTGAAAAACAAAAGCTTCTAAATTTTAAAATAATGAAGCAACATGACTGTTGCACACGACGGGAAGAATGCATTATTAGACACAGCAGTAAAATGTCAAATATAATGTACTACAGCAATATTCTACAGTTCACCTATGGCTCTTTTGATACCCTGTACTCATGTATTTCCTAATGTTAACTGCTGACACCCCCACCATTTTTGCTCCCCCCCGACAATTGCCCTGTCCAACAGGAGGAAAAATGCTTAATCCAATGCCTCCTAAGAAGGGGCAATTAGAGCAATCCAGGCATGCCCTACGTAAGGCCAGCTCACGAGCACATGGGCTGGGAGCCAGCATGGCTAGCTCGGCAGGCAGGAGAGCTCTCTGCAAATGGGGTGGGGTGCAAGTGAGAGAGTAAGATGTTAAAAAGGACAAAACCATCCAGAATGGGCAAAATAAAGTCTAAAATGTCAGAAGCCACCACTGAAGAAGAGTTTAAACCGCAGTCGGGTGGGATAAGGACACGATTGGTGCGTTGGCAAAGCTCTGGCCACAGCTCAGCTCCTCGGGGAGGAAACCAGAGGGGTTTGTGCCATCAGTTCGAGTATGATTTTAGGTAGCCTGGCAATGATAAACAAAATATTGTTGTATAAAGGAGCACGAGACGAGAACAAAGGAATGGGAAACCCCTTCAAAATTTACTGTTACTTGGGTAAGACAGTGGAATTTTGGGGATATCAACTGGAGGAGGTTCACATAATGGCTGTTACTTTAGAGGCAAGGGAGAAAGAGTAGCAGAAATGGAAAAGAAGGGATTTTTTTTTCCCCCTAGTATAAGCTGCTCCCAACTCCATGCTCAGTAAACATCTGTTTTTTGGTCTCGCCATAGGAAAAGTGTAAGAGGAAAATGGTCAAAAGCAATTAGTGGCAACACAAAAAATCCCAAGGACAAATAAAGTTGTAAAAGAAGAGCAATTACCTCTGTGGAGGAAAAAAAGAACCCAATCAGAACCTGTTCTTGTTGCAGTCATGGATTAGACAAAACTGAATATAATATAGAATAAAATATATGTATATAATATATAGAGAGAGCGCAAGAAATCAGGTTGGTTGGAGGGCCCAACCCCACTCTAGGTGTGCAAATATTTTCAAAGACTTTTACCCAGGGAAAAGCAGCAATATTCCCTCAGCTCTAAGCGCTGACCAAATGGGTTTCATATGCAGTAGACAACCAAGTGATACAATCAAATAAAACACAGAGGTAATTCATAATACAGAATAAAAACTAAAGGTCCATTGCTATCCTTAGATCTCTTTGAAGGCCTTGCAGGCCTTTAGCGGGGTGGCTTTGCTGAAAAATACTGTTATCAGAGACAAGGCTTGGAGAAAATATGAAGACCTGAATAAATATAACATATGAATCTCTATCCATTAGAGTAAAAGTTACTAAGACATGCTCCAAAAGATTTCAACCACAAGAAAAGGTTGGGTTTATGTCCTGTGCTGTTCTTTTTTATTGAAGTCCTGGAAGAGTCACGTCAGTGCAACTAATCAAAAAAAGCCCCAACATCTTACTAAACCAGTAAAGTAGTGAGTTCTATTCATGAATAAAAAATGAAAGTGCTGTCTCTGGATGGTGCAATGTTACTGGCTGCCACCTCACTCATACTTTTAAAGAAATCCTATGAATTCAAGTCTGTAACGCTAATTATCTTAAATCAATCCAAGAATCCATGACTAGAAAGACACATACGAGCTTCCTTGGTCCAACCAAATGAGATCATTGGGAACAATACTTCTCAGCTACAGATTGTTAATTTCTTTCCGTTATTTCAAGATGGAGAATTCTCCCCTCTGCTTCCCCCTCCACACAGCCGATTCCCCAGGGGCTGCCACATCCCTCACGGACCCCACGTACCTGGGGCTGCCCCCCGCTTTCCACGTTGGGAAGCTGCTTCATATACATGGTATATCCACAGTACAGAGGGCACGGCGTGCTTAAATCTACGCTGTTTAAACCCACATCATCTGCGACAACGTATCCATGACAAGTGTTTCCGAATGTAGATAATTAGGTGATAATTCCATATCCAATACCCACAGTATCACTTATCAAACAAAACAATGACCAAATACATCAGTAAATTGTGTCTTAATCCATTTGAGTAAAAAAATTATTACCTCAGAGAAGGATCCACTCACAAAACTATTACCATTAGCACCCAGTTGTGGAAGAACTCATTTTGGAAACTGTTCTCTCCTGCACATTAGTGGCACAGAGAAATAATATATGATCATTTTTAATAGAAAAACTGACAGACAGTCTGGATCAAGCTGATTTTATAAAGTAATTTGTTCTTGGAATTTGACCAAAGGAAAAATGGATAGATAACATTAAGAGGTCAACCAACCAAATAGTAATTTACACTTAACAAATTCAAGTTATGACTGAGATTTGATAATTCCTGTATGGAAAGTTCATGCATCATCTTAATGTTAAAATTAAGACCTTTTCAAGAGTACTCAAGGCCTCTAAAATGCTGTTTGTAGCAAGTCAATTTGGGTTTCGTTACGCTGTGCTGGGGACAGCTGATCACATAGCTTCCTCCTCCTGCTGCTCGGCGCGGTGTTTATTCGGTGTGTTGAGGAGCGGTGCTGGATGGGTGCTGAGCTGCTGGGCAGTGGGCAGAGCTGCCAAAACTGCCTTTCAAAAAGCAGTGCCCGTGTGGTCTGGGCTCTCCTCCGCCATGCGCGGAGCAGATGGGAAATAAATCACTAACAAAGAGGCACTTCTCTGCTGCTCCAGTTTGGGCTCTTCACTAAAATTGTAATGGCTTTTTTTCCCAATGTGAAATAATTCACTACTTTGAGAGAAATTGCCTAAGAAACTAAGGGCTTTTGCCTTAAATGTATTCCTTTGGCAGAACTGTTCAGCACGTTCTCCCCCCTAAAATGTCAAATACATCTTACTAATGAACTTTAGCTGACCCTAAGAAGTCATTTCATATGCGTAAGCAGCAGAGCTGGCTCAAAAAATGTAGTTGTTGAAATAGATTTAGAATCTCCCAAAGACCAGGACAATGTTTGCTATTTGGTTGCTTAAATTCATAGCAGTGAGAGAAATAGCTAAAATAGTTAGTATTTATTCAGGTAAAAATATACTTTTCCCAGTATATTTAATCTAAAATTTTATTTTATGAGCAGAAATAAATACTTTCTACTTTGGGAGGATATAAACTGAATGTATTTGGAAAGATACACTGTTCTGTAACAGACACCATTAAAGCAATGCTGCCACATTTCAGTGTCGATATAACCACTAATATAATTTAATGGATCTAGCTCTAGCTATTTCAATAGGGTTTTTGCTACATACTAATAAGTTTCTATGACATGCATTTTATATATTTAATTCTTTCTGGTCCTTCTAATCATGACTGTATTGTCTGTTGATTAGATTTCTTACATTTTTTCCCCCCTTTTTGGTAACATCAGAATATAATTAATTCCAGTGAGTGAACTTAATTGCCTCAGGGAAAACCTGTGGTTGGAAAACTCCCAGTCTCAAATAATGTAGAGTTGGAGACATACCACCATGTACTCTTCCCACACAATTGATAGATGGAAAAATTAAACAGCAGCAGCAGTTGCTGGAAAGAAAAACCATTCTGCAATCTTATCTTCTCTGTAGTAATTTCTACCTAGCACTGGAGGAATACCATAGCAGATCCTGTCTCAGAGCTCTGCATGACATGAGAAAAGCAGTTGTGGCCAAGGGGGTGGTAGGGATAAACGGACACGTTACCTGCAAGATGCTACCAGGTCAGAGCAAACCGCGGAGAACCTCTGCTCAGCTTTTAGATTCTCCTCTCTTTCCCATTCAAAACCCATTCTCATTTTCTGCACTGCTCAAATCTGTATCTCTGCAAATTTGCTTATCTGACCTCTGTCTTCTGCAGCACTGTCCCCACGTGTGGGGGAGGGATGACAGCAACAGGTCCCTATATTTTGGATTTGCCAATGCCTGTTCTTCCCCAACACATCCTAGGAACCAGGATTAGTGTGCTCTGCTGTATTCTGCATCCTTGCTCAGCTCTCAAACTGTCACTGACACCCAGGGTACAAAGCTGGGATCCCAGAGAGTCTCATTAGTAACTCTACATATTTTAGTATATTTTAGCTGCATATCCTAAACAGCAGGAAAAGACCTGGTTTTTTCAGGCCTAAAGAAAAAAAAAACCCAGACATTTTCAACTGGAGAGGGATCACTCCCCAAGGAAGTTGCAAATACCATCATCAAGACTCACTGGTCACAGAGCATACAGCACTTATCGGCGCTCGTGGCGTGCTACCCCAGCTGCCAGCACATGCACTTGCTGGCAAATAACTGCCGAGCAATGCAGCCCCCCTCCAGCTCTAGCCCTGTTCTACATGAGAAGAAAAACATTGAGAAATAAAAGAACAGATGTATAGAACGTCTTATAAAATATTTTAATGTGATTTTGGGGGATGCTCCTCACACAAATGAAATTCTGGATTTTCAAGATGTTGCCACAGGGCTGGTGAGAAACCCTCCAAGAACTTTCTGTAATGGTCTGATTATGCTCTGCACCCACCTGCTTAATTAAGCATTAAAAGTCTTCATTACTATTATTTTCATTTTGGGGGCCTGGCTTTGTAAAAGGCAGGGTGCGGAATTTCCATGCTGTAGGAATAAATGAGATATTGTAGATAAAATTGTCTTAAAAAACATTTGTGAAGTATTCAGCCTAATTTTCTGAAGTGGAACACGTGAAGTTCTAAAAGAAACCTACTATTTTTAAGACCTATCGTCAGTACCAGACAGGGTAATCCTGTTGTAAGCCATTGCACCAAAGCCAGACCCCGTTCCAGAAGTACAACAAAATTGTTTCCAATTGTCTCAGGCAGCACAACCCCGCTGAATATTCCCACAGAAGCATAGTTCAGAAATGTCTTGTTAGACGTTTTGTCATCAACTGAAAGAATTTTTGAATTGATTTTGCTGCTACTAAACTGCAATGTATCAAATTGACTAATCACATTGATAGTCAACATTCAATGTACACAACACAAAGAAAATGAAATCTATTGGCGTTCTGCTACCACCAGCAGAAAGGAATTGAGATGGCCCTTTTGTATCCCAGCATTTAAAAGCCCCGTGGGACACTACTTGTAAGAGAGTTAAACATACATAGTCATGCCAGATTATTACGCGTATGTACACGTACATACACAAACTCACCGCAAGAACTATTTCTACATAAAATCCCCATTCAAAAGATAAATGTCATATTAGGCCAGAAGCATCGCGTATTCTCTGCTTACATTTAGAGCTGAAATTATCTGAAGCAAATTAAAGGGACTGAAAATAACATTTGTTTCCACCTTCACTTAATTTCAAATGTTATCTTATCGCCCACACCAGCATTAATGTTTCTCACAAAATCATCAAATATTTGATTTCTAATTAAGCCCTTTTCATCCCAATGCTGGATTTGTGTTCCTCATCTTTAATTATGTTTCCATCTACATTATTCAAGAGCAAATGCAAAGATTTGCATTTTCACATTATATAGAAATCACATTGTAAATATTTATCAGACAGCTCCTTCTCGCCTTTGCTGTTCACAGATTCACGAAGCCAGGCTTATAGAAAAGAGGGAGCATTCCCCATACCAATGCTACCAATGCTCCACTTAGCTTAGTTGTAGCATTGTAAACACAAAAGACTGCTTGTTAAGATTGCACTGCCTGAAATAATTTGGTGTCCCCTTTGCCTCGGCTTCTTCTCATCGCTCCTGCAGGTGTAAAACACACCCGAGGAAAGTCAGCATAAGCACAGGTATCACTTGTAAGTGTGGGGACCTATACACACACAAAAGCCTTCAATAGATTTTGTTCCACTTTCAGATCCAAATCTTACTACATCACTGAGCAAAATGAATGCAGCTTTGAAGGTACCACACAGGAGAGGAAGGACAGCAAAGCAAATTGAGCTTTTGGTGGCAGAGGTAGTTCGACACTCTGTCTTTTCCCAACTGGATATTTCCTTCCCATCTTCCTACCACTGTAAATCTGCTCTTATTTCATAAACCTCTTAGTTTTGGATTCATTTTGCTATGAGGGCTCTACTAATCCATTCCAGACAATTGGAAATAATAATAACAATTCTTCATTTGACCTTCCAGAACAAAATTATAAGATTTTCTGGCACAGGCATGGGTATTTTGCTATAGAGAGAGGTTTGGTTTGCAAATATGTAATATGTTATTAGCATTAAGAACAGTAGCACATTTATCACAATTAATGTCTCTGAGATGCTTTGTAATATTGAGTCACAGATTCATAAGCAGTGAATCAAGTCACGCTTTCTGTTTGGCACTGGAGCTCATTCTGCTAATCATCACAAATTATATTAGCTGGTGGAAGTTCCACCTAAACAAACTACCACCCTCCTGCTAATACTGCCTGCTTACTGCCAGAGGTAAAAATCTATTTTACAGTCCCAGCTCATACTGTGTACTACCTTAATCCATGTCTGTTTAAAGCTACACAGGATTACTGGTGCATGTTTGAACAATTCCTGCTAATAGTTTAATATTTACTCTCAGTAACAAACAAGACATAGAGAAAAACAAAGGAAGTAATATTTAGCTTGAGCAAGGGCAAAGCAACAGGACTTAGTATTACTAATCATTACAAAATCATGCTTACAATTTCTGTTCTACTTCTCAGAAGAATACTATTTTTCTTAAACACATCCCTCCCACCAGAGCTGTCCTGTGCTCAGTCTCAGAGAAGGTAGGAATTCTGTTTGGAAAGTTGGACCTATTTTTTGTTACCCAAGTGTGGAACCCTATTTTTGTCAATGTATTTTTTTTTTAATGCATTACAGTGTACTCTCTTACTTATTTAAGCAGGACCTAAGGGCAGGATTGGTGTGTCATGCTGAAGCAGATGGAACTGAGGAACAGAACAGAAAAGACTCTACAGGAAAAAAACCCAAACAAACCCAAACCCAACAGAATAAGGGGAAAAGCATTAGATGAAGGTTGTCGTTTCAACCAAGAGGGATAACTTGCAGAGGCAGGACTATCTACTGTACCTACGCTGTACTCAAATTAAGACATATTTGCAGTTTCACACAGGGAGAGGGTGTGAGCAGGGGGTTGCTGCAGGAATGTAGCAAGCAGAAGGGGAGGTAGGAAATAATAGAAAGGGAGGAAAAAATGGGGGGTGGGGGAATGCACAAGTGCTGTGGTGAAGGAAAAGGAGTTTCCTTCCACCAGTGCAGAGAAATGTCCCAAAGACCAGGTTTGATTAACCTGGCCTCCTTCCTGGGTGCACCAACTTCAGTCAGTTGTTAGAGCTGAGCTTCGGAGTGTCCAAGGGAAACCAAGCTCAGGGGCGGGCACTGATGTCATCTAGTAAGAACTAAAAATCTCCATATTTTGTGTCATTAGGTCACAAGTCCTGCGTCAGAGCAGTAACTACAGTTCAGGATGGCACTAAGGTACAGAATACCACAGCCACTGTTTTACTGGATAACTGGAGCGCTGAAGATACAAGAAGAGCAGACCTTCCCTTCGGTTTGTGTACCATCTGGCACATGGGTTTGGGCAGGAAAACACTCTTGATGGCATCTGGCTTTGCCTTCTACCACTTCCCCTTTTTATACCAGTGTTTTAACTACAGTATGTTGTGAAATCCTTTGAGACAGGATATAGCAAGAAACATGAAATTCTCATGGCTGTAATACACAGAACTTTTTTTAGCCTCCAAAATGAGTGAAATGAACACTCATACAAATCACTACAAATTGGGACAATCTGCCTACAAGCCAGAGGGTCCAAGCCCCATCAGAATGTTTAGGGAGGAGATATCGGTATCACAAGTCCTTTCTTTCAAATCTTGTAGGCAGTATTTTGATTGAAGGCAGGTTTCTTTTGGAAATATCTTATTGAAAATTATGTCAGGCAGGATGATGTATTACTTTCCATCAGTGTGACAAAAAAGGATGAATTAATGGACTGAAAGAATCTCTTCAATCTTGTATGTTAAATTTTACTTTTTTTTTTTTTTAAAATGAAACTTTGATAATAATGCAAAAATTCCCAATGCCCAGCACCCAGATACAGGCCCTGGAGGGCTGGGCTCTGTCTACATTAAGACAAGAGATATTTTAAACCTGCCATGATAGAGTCTAGGTTTTACCCTAGACCTTTTCCTTGCTTCTAAATAGCACTGCATTGCAGTATACAAAGCCAAGATTGCTTTAGCTAAAGGTGGCAAGATTTATAAATATGTAATGTTAGAAAGCATTCAGGACATTTTTTTCCTAAGCCATAAGGGTGACAACTTCTACTAGGGCAAATTAAATAGGAAAACACATGACATTGTCCAAAACTCTTTTTTAGAAAACTCCACATTTCTGAACTCTCAGGTTACACTGCAGTCCCAGATCACCAGAGGTAACTGGTACTAAAACAATGGCATATATTTCATCCAAACAAGACAGTGTTTAAAAATAACATCTATTAAAAGGCTGGTAATAGCTAAAAAGGAAACCAATGGTTATCAAAGAGTTAAATAATTTTCAGTGAGCAGCATGTGGTAACAGCGTGGCTATTTTTTTTCTTTGTTCCATCTACAGAAGTTTGCAAGTTACGAAGAAAATGTTCTGAACTGTTGATTTTCTGGAGAGATACCCACCCACACATTATGAGTACTTGCACATCGTAAATTTTATGATTTAATGAAAAATAGTCACTTAAATTCTGCCCACAGTAAGTAGTTATTGATTTTAGTAGTAAATCTGCATAAAAAGTCTACTATTTCAAAGTTGTAGTATAGAAAATTATATACACACAGGATAAGTGGTGGAAGCTAGCAAAGCTGTATATGTACCACTATTAAAGTACATATAAAACCCCCACATATTTTTATAAAGAAATCAAAAACTTTGCATCTTTTTATTTTGCAACTTTACAAAGAATCCCTCCTTCCCCAATAGTGAATTTAGTAAATTATGTGCTAAGTAGAAATGTTTTTCTATTGTAGTTCAAATTCCCCAAGATACAAGATAAGAAATCCAGCCAGATAAGAGGCTTAATTATGAACAGAACAAACTGCAAATGTTTCTTTGCAGTTGTCTGTATTATCTTTGATTCAATACTGTGCTTCACGTCCAACTATTTCACTCCAATTCCTACTTACTACTTTACAGAATCACAGAATGGCTGAGGTGGGAAGGCAACTCTGGAGGTCACCTGGTCCAACCCCCTGCTCACGGAGGGCCACCTAGAGCAGTTTGCCCAGGACCATGTCCGGATGGCTTTTGAATATGTCCAAGGGTGAAGACTCCACAGTCTCTCTGGGCAACCTGTGCCAGTACTTGGTCACCTTCACAGTGAAAAAAGTATTTCCTTATGTTCAGACAGAACCTCCTGTCTTTCAGTTTGTGCTCATTGCTCTTGTCCTGAACATTAGAGAACAAATATCAGGCACCTGACACTGTAATTAGCTGGAAGTAACATTTCTTCTGTTGTCAATAGTATCCTTGTGAGAAAAAGTAGGAATCCGGTCTTTAATGTGGATTTGGTTTATGTTGCATTTGCAGCTAATCCAGCGTGGGGAGAGGGAGGAAGACCTTGGAAATTACTTTCCGCGACACCAACCAATGGAGAAAGGATAGAGAGATAACCATATGGTCACATTTGGAAAAGCATATTTCACATGTTTATAGCTCTAACGAGAGTATTTCTTAGTAGAAAGCAGCCTATTCAAGCACTCCGCTGAAGTAAAAAAAAAGATCATTCTACAGAATCAGTTATCGCCATCCTCGTGAACACCAGCATGAACACTGTGAGCAGAAAAAACACGTGCTTTGCCGGTATACCCGGGCAGGAGTGAAAGGCTTAGAGGGAGAACTGCCTGACAAGGCACCGAGGGCCCAGCCCGGCTGGCGAGGGCGCGGGGCCGCAGGCGGGGCGCGCCGCTGTCCGCGGTGCTGAACCGACCGCGCCGCCGCTGTCCGCGGTGCTGAAGGGCCGCGGGGGGCGCAGCGGGGAGGGGAGGAGGGAGGGGGACCCGGCTTCTCTCCTCGGAAGCTAGAGCAGGGTGGGAGCTGGCTGCTGGGGGAAACACGTCCTCCTTGACATGTAATTTCAAATCATCGCACAGCGGAAGACACTTCTGCCCAGAGAGGAACAAATTAGTTTTGTTTCCGTGCCAATGTTACAGATTAAAGTGAAAAGAGAAGAAAAATCAAGATACTGCTGCAATTCTATAAGAACTCTGGATGCAGGTATGTCTCGCACCAGCTTTTTCTTGTCTGTTGAGGATGATCAGGTTTTCTGTGGCTTTCACAGATTATGTCTTTGCGACTGAACTATTTAAAGAGACACAATGATGTCATCATGAAAACAGGTCATACCCACAACCACATGCTAGTGGGACATATCCAGCATCTTTTTTTTTTTTTCTTAGCAACTACAGACACAGTTGATTATTTCTGGAGAAAAATGCAGAAACTCAGTCACAAGCCACATAGGAAGGTAAATTTTGCCACCTTTCTACACAATAAAAAGAAATAAAGTATTTATAAGGAAGAACATTCTTTTCAAATCTAGTATATGTCTTGCCTCTCATTTTTTTATTAAAAATAAACATGCAAAGGGGAAAAAAAGCAACTAAAGATGGTACAGATACTGCTTGTGTGCTCCTAATACAATAATCTGATAAGTGATTGACAACCCATCTTTTCCAACAGCTAGGAAGCTGCCTGTACTACACACACGCACTTGGCAAATCCTTTCTTTGCTAGCCTACAAAGCAGCTGCCAAACAAGAAAAGTCTGTTTCCTATCTCATCACTCAAGCTATGTCCTTTCTCTGTCATTCCACCCATTATATCAGTTTTCTACTGGGAGGCAGGCCCAAGGGAAGTATAGCACAAACACTTTGACATCGCCTCACCACTTTTTTCCCCCCAATGTCAAGAATGATTTATCTATTTGTAAACATAAAGCATGACCCATTACCTGATAATTTGATCTACCTGAAAGGTTCTTGGATTAAAAGGGTAGTAAGCACTCTGGCAGGAGCCTAGGGAACTAACAGTGCTTTCACTGAGCACACATACATGTCTTAAGACCTGGATAGTGGCAGCCTTTGTGAGAGTCCTTCTAGGACTGGCCAGTGTACAAAAAAGAAGAAAGCCAAATGAAAAGAAAAGGGGATCTGTTTTTGTTTCAGGTGAGACATCACTAATATGTAGAGTAGACAGTTTGGCCCAACATCTTAAAAGAAAATCAGTTTATTTAAAACATGAGATGAAGTCTCATTGCAAATGTTCACAGATCATTATCCTCTTAAGTTTACCTTCAAAATACTGAAAAATGAAATTCTGGACTTCATCAACTCTACCATGTATATAATACTTTGGGGATAGTACCTTTTTTTTCTGGTTGTGAATTTCTGATTGCTTAGTACACTGCTTTATTCCTTCCTTCTACATATCTAATAGGGAATTTTTATTGCTTTTCATTGTGCCCTATTTTATTTTATGCCTTGTGTTGTGTCTCAGTCATGGCTGTTTTAACAGAAATATGTGTTGATTGGACATGAATCTCAAAGAAGAATATTTTCAGTGACAAATACTCAGCTCAAGTTGAGTGTACTTTATTAAGCATAAAAGTATGCCTAAAAACCAGTAAACTTTTCAAAGAGATGCATATGTTACTCCCCGAGTAATTTTCCAGAACAGTAATCATTCATCTCGCAATTTCAGTTACTGGATCCCAGAAAAGGCTTAATAATCTTTCTTACAGTTTTTCTTAAACTGTATTATCTGCAAATATATTTATTTTAAAACTTTAATAACAGAGCAACCAATTTCCAACTACCTAGAACCATGCAAGTTACCTGTGATCAATCATTATGAGTTTATTTTAAATTATCCATTTTCCTCAGTTGCCATTCTGCACAACCCTTAAGCCAGAAGTAGGAAGACAAAGGTGGTGTCAGTGCAAAAAAAAAATTAATTGCGGCCTTGTTTACCACCTGGTACCTTCAAGCCAGCTAACGAAAGGACATGCGCAACTGTAATGAAATGCTATTGAGATGAGATGCTCAGGCTTCAAGGGCAAGAAGCATATAAACAAAGCCTGAAGAGTCTTTTCCCTTTAATACTCACAAGGATTCAGTGTCCACATTCCAGAAGACACTGTTCCTCTGCCATAAAATTAAGACAAAACTTTGGACAGGAGAGCTGCTGGAAATTATCAGGACCTGGAGGCAGCAGCAAAACCAAGGAATTGTTTCAACTTGGGGGGGGGGTGTAGGTCTCCTTATCTAGTAGTTCCTTTCCTATTTGACATGTTTCTCATCAGTATTTCATTTTGAGAGCAACAGTTTTCTGCAGTCATGAAGGCAGCTAGCTGATGCAAAACAAGTTCAAACATTTGATTCAAAGGTATCATAATTAATGATTTATCACGCTTCTGAGTCTTAGAATCACACAATTAGGTTGTCTCTCTGAACTGAAATATGGTAAACACAGCCAGCAGGGCTAAGCTACAGCTTTTCAAAGCCAAATACATTAAAGACATACATGATCTTCAGCAAGTCAAGGAGAGCTTACATCATCCTCTATCAATGAACCGTGATGAACCGATTGATTACATGGCTGGCATCTCACACTGGCCAGAGGCAAAGCCCATTTGCCTAGCTATCGCCATCTCATGGGAACCAAATGGCTTTTTAAAAGTCCTATGAAAACTGCTAACCATGAATGTTGTGGTACGGCTGACCAGAAAGCATCCCTGCTGCTGTCGAGCAGAGTAAGAACTGTTCCTGGTACCTCCCCTTCTCCTCACTTCTCTAAAGTTACTCTAAAATTGTTGCTTTGTGTTTCTGTACTTATTTTCTTGGCTGGGACAACAAGGAAATGTCATATTTGATGAATTCGCAAAGTTTTAATGATTACGTATGAGTAAGTGCCTGCGTATTGGGAATGCACAGCTACAGTCAAGGCTCAGGCCATCACTGCCAACTCCTCTGGGGGTTAGCGCTCATGCTGGTGCCCTGCCCTCCCACCTTGCACACAAGCTGTGCAGGCACTGACAAAAGGCCTCACCTTTGATTCTGGGCATTTTTTACTTTGGGTGTACAGATTTTTCACTGGATTTCAGTTTCCTATGGGTTTAATTACTTTTTCTACTTCCTGTTTGCATGTTTTGTCTTTTTTTTATTTTTAAGAATGGAAAAGTTTTGAGGGCAAGAAAGGAAAAATGCTTTTGAAACTCTGAATTCTCTCAGTCCTAGTAATTCCCCGTCTTCCCTTACAAATGCCTCAGGATGTTTGTAGTAGTAGTGGAAATGAGCTCAAAGACCTTATCTTTCAACTACAAAAGACCAAACGTCATTCTTAAATCTCCAGCTGCAGACTGCACATGCTGACACTCTCTGTTGTGCCCAACAGTCTGAATAAACCTTGGGTTTAGGTATTATCCCTCCAAATCAGAGTTTCAAAATTCTACCTCACCACAACTGCTGGTCCCATGTACTGGTATAAACAGATAGTTGGTATACACAGTTTCAATACCCATCCCGCTGCAGTGACATGCATTTGTTAGCCCACAGGCTCTCATCTATTTTTTGGGCACAAGATCCTTTCTGTCTTTCATGATTCAAGTAGCCAACTACTTTTTTGCTCCCGAGAGTGTGTAAATCCAGCAAAGCTGAACAATGGGAGGCTTGGACTGAGAAAGGAAATTGAAAACCAGGATTAGATTTCAGCTGAATTAAGTGGCTGTGTTGTGACAGTGGTTTCTCAAAATACTTCATAAATTTCTCTCTCCCATCTGCATCAATGCTTATTGCTAACATATTTTGACATGCTAGTTGCTTTCTACTTCTTTGAAAAAGAAATGGGAAAACCTCCAAAGAGTCCAAATTTCAGTCTGACTTTCTCCCTCCTCCAAATTTTTCAGAGGAAGATTGCCAGACAGCAGGAGAAATTTGAGGGACTCCATACTGCTCAGCTCAGCACATTTTTATGCAAAGACTAGGCACAGGCGTATTTCTTAGGGCACCTTTTGCTAATGCAAAAGGAATGGCATTATAATGAATTTGCCCCATTTTTCAAAGGTCTTGTTCTGGAATGTAGGCCAAATTGAGGACTTGGCAAATGGATGTGTTTGACTGCTTGGTTATTCCCCAACTCCGTTCCCCTGCTTCCAGCTTGGGTCTTGTAAACACAAAACTTCAAGAGAGTGTAAAATTACAGATGGGTCCAGCAGCGGTTTCTCTGCTCAGATGTTTTTTTCACTTTCCTTAAGTTTGCCTTATACTTGAGCAGAAAACATGGCTCAGTCCAAATGCTTCATTTCTTTCTGGCCAAGTTATTATTTGGTTAAGACAATCAATTACTCTTCCATTCAGTTGTTAACAGTTCAAGGTTAATTGTCCCTGGTCTGTTCTGGCCTTATCCCTGCCCTGCCCTGAACCTGACAGTATCAATTCCAAACCAAAAAATATGCAACATTTGCCATTAGGAAAGCACGTGTGTATCAGACAGAAACATATCCACTACAGCATTAGATCAGAGTCTATCCTTAGCATATGTGTCCAAGGACTGGCAAGGATGATCCAGCCCAGCTCTCAGAGGCACACGTGCCAGTGGCATTTCTGGGCACACACCTGTGTGCTCAACCACGCACTGCAGAAGCTGAGACCATGATCCAGAGTGGACGACCATCCTGCACATAAAATTGGGGGACCCTCACAGCCTCAGGCATTGCGATAATCAAGGTCACACTAAACAGATACGGGTTCCTTTGCCTTCAGAAATGTTCCCTCGTTTTTCAAAGGTTATTGACAGGCTTCCACTAGAAAAGTGTAAGAAAATATTCCCATCTTCCTTTGCATTAAACAAATAGGGTGCAGAACTGAGATCAGTGGGTGTTGCATTAAGACAAATTAAGCAGCAATTCTAGTATCCAAGCTTCATTTTCCCACAAATGTACAGCTCCCAGAAGTACTCATTTTACCCCGAAAGACCCGAAAGCATTGAAAAATGTATCGTTTTCCAAACGAGGTTCCTGATGGAACCTCCCCGCGCAGGGTACGAGGGGCCTCTTGTGGTGGCCGAGCGGCTGGCTCGGTGCTCCGCGTGGCCAGCAGGCTCCAACAAGTGCCAGCGGCAGATACAAATGTATATGCAAATTTATCTCTCTCATTAGAGGAACCTCACTCGTTTAATACATGAGGTGTTAGTGTATAACCCACTATTGCAACCTAGTTTATCATCCCTGGTCTCTGGCTATGAACACAAGGCATCTAAAAATAAAACAGTGCACTCTCAGTAATGTTTTATTAAATGCTGTCAAATCTAATGCAGCCTGACTAACCACGGTGTCACAAAAAT